>NC_031993.1:7777033-7817777 GCF_001879085.1 Nicotiana attenuata | reverse complement strand
TAAACCCTAAAGTTGGCGTAGGGAGGAAGGAAAAGTAGTGTACTAAAGTTAGTTTTTTTTTTTTTTTTTTTTTTGAGGAAGTAATAAAATCTAGAGACTGACCTTTTGAATGATATCTTGAGCTTGATTGGCATATTTGACAGCCCCTTCAGCTAAATTTTCTATTGAATCAAGATGTTCTTTAAGCTTTGAATCTCCTGGAAGTTTCTCTTCAATTTCTTCAGCAATTTGATCTACTTTCTCAGCAACTTCTTCCACTATTTCACTCATATCTTCCACTGTTTCTACTGCTTGTTTCACATTATCTTCAAATGCAAAATTCAGAATATAAATATATACCAGTTCCTATAAACATTATGATAATTAATAATAAGGATTCACATACTTCATATAAAAGTTTACATACTTTTGAGTAGTTGTAGAGGACTGACTTTGTTCCTAAATGAAGGTAGTATTAGAGGTATAAGAAACCCCAACAACCATTTCCTGCATATAATAACATATAAAAACTTCAAGATTTGATAACCCCAACAAAACCTTCAGTAGACATATTTCTAGGGTTTGATCATATGTTTATTATTGTGTATATTTAGTGTATGATCTATGTATACCTGATAAAAACCTTAAATCTGATAGGCTAAAAAGGCAGCCTGATTCACAAAACTTCCGTTATGTGCTGGGTCCGGGAAAGGGCCGGACCACAAAGGTCTATCGTACGCATCCTTGCCCTGCATTTCTGCAAGAGGTTATTTTCACGGCTCTAACCCGTGACCTTATGGATAATGGCAACAACTTTACTAGTTACGCCAAGGATCCCGTCGTAAATCTGACAGGCTATTTGTGTAAAATTCTCAAAAAGAAAAAAAAAAGAAAAAGAAATTAACTCTACCATCCAAAGAATGGAGATTTGCCAGGAGGTGGAGCATCTGATCCAGTACTGTTGGCTGAGTTGCACTTCACACTAATAAAAAAAATTGCATACTTTGTTAACAAATGGAATTTATACAACAGAAAAAAGGGGGAAAGAAAATTAAACCTACGTAAGTATTCCATTTTTTGCATTGGGATTGACGAAATTGAAACGCTTGTTGATCTTTTTTAGATGGGATTTTCTACATTGCACAGGCCTTGAATATGGAAAATGGGATTTTTGGGATATACTTTGATTGCATGAAAGATTGTAAAGTGGATTTGAATAAGTAATTTTGGTGGACATTTTGATTGACTCTAAAACTTAGAGATCGAAATAACCATTAATTTTCTATACGAACTTTAATTTTTCCAAGAAGAAATATATATATATATATATGGAGAGCCTTGGTTTTCAGTTAGTGGGCTGTACTCATGTGCGATGAGTATATAATTTAATTATATAAACAGGCAATGTTTTCTTCGTCAGCATTAAAATTAAATAATCATGTCGAATGAAAATGCTGTGCACATGGAAATTATTAATTCCAAGTTGTAATTCTACAAAGAATAAAGTCTGTACTATTTGATGGGTTTTCGGATATCTAATTATTGTGTCATATCAAAATCAGAAGAAATTTATATAAAAGAAACAAATGCAGACAGAGTGTATATTCATTGTATTTATTTTATTCTTTCAACAGATCCAATTATATCAGTTTGAAATTATTGGTATTTCCTAGAAATAATAAAAAGAAACCAATTTAGTTTTTATTGTTGACTTATATATTTGTTTTTTGTCTCAACAACCAGAGAACATGATTCACGATTTCTCTTCTCTTGCCCCCTTAATATCTATTTTTTGAAGTAATACGCAAGGTATTAATATAAAAAAGATGGTGACATTAAGAATAAAATACAATTCATTTTAAGGGAAAACTGTTGAGAGTAGTATAAGTAGTGTTACATAACTTAATCATAGTTACAATACTAATTAGAGTTTATACCAACAGTTAATAGTTAGTTACATTAGTTAAAGTTGTATATATATACTTGTAACCGTATAGCTGAAGTATGAAATGAAGATTCAGTTTCCCCTCTTCTCTTCTCTCTCATTCTCTGCTGTGATCACTATGTTCCTTTGAATCAGATCTCATCAGTGCCTAGGAGGATAACAAGACTTGGGAGATAGTATCTTTACCCGAAGGAAGAGAGCCATAGGGTGTAAATGAGTATACATAATTAAATACAAAAACAATTAGAGAGGTTGAGAGGTTAAGGCAAGACTTGTAGCTAAATGATACAATCAGAAAGAAGAATTAGATTACCAAGAAATATTCTCACATGTGGTGAAAATGGTGACTGCTAGGAGTGTGATTGCCTTAGCTACTGCCAAGCATTGGACAATCAACCAAATGAATGTCTACAATACTTTTTGGCAAGGTGACTTGACTGAAGAAGTGTTTATGTGCATTCCTCCTGGTGTTGCTGGCTCTAACAGCAAGTCACTCTATGGTCTATAACAAGCCTCTCGACATGGAATATCAGACTCACCACAATACTCGTTGCTTCAGGATTCCAACGGAGTTACCTGGACTATTCCTTGTTTACTAAAAAAGCTTCAGGAAAATTGGTAGTGGTCTTGGTGTATGTGGATGATCTCCTTATCACTAGTAGAGATGATCTACAGATAATACAATAGACCAAATCACAGCTGCAACATAATTTTAAGATCAAGGATTTAGGAGAGCTTAAATAGTTCCTGGGGATTGAATTTGCTAGAAATGCAAGAGGTATTATAATGCATCAGAGAAGGTATGCATTGGAACTAATTGTTGATTTGGGATTGTCAGTGTGCAAGCCAGTTAATTCTCCTTTGGAACTGAATGCCAAGCTAACCACATTGGAGTTTGACACACACACAAGTTCTGCAATTGATGACACTCTATTGGTTAATCCTGGGCCATATCAAAGTCTACTTGGTAGATTGTTGTACTTGACTATCACAAGACCTGACATTTCATTTACAGTCCAAACTCTAAGTTAGTTCATGCAAAGTCCTAAGTCCTCTCACATAAGCTGCCCTTAGGGTCGTTAGGTATGTAAAGCATTGTCCTGGTCTAGGGGTGTTAATGATGTCTCATGTCACGATTCAATTCCCACTATAGACCGTGATGGCGCACAACCTCGCCGCTAGACAAGCCAACGATTAATATAAGAAAGATGGTTACACTAATAATAAAATACAAATTTATTTAGAGGGAAAACTGTTGAGAGTAGTATAAGTAGTGTTACATAACTTAATCATAGTTACAATACTAACTAGGGTTTATACCTACAGTTAATAGTTAGTTACATTAGTTAAAGTTGTATATATACACTTGTAACCGTATAGTTGAAGTATGAAATGAAGATTCAGTTTTCCCTATTCTATTCTCTTTCATTCTCTGCTGCGATCACTTTGTTCCTTTGAATCAGATCTCATCAGTGCCTTGGAGGATACCTAGTCTAGGGGTGTCAATGATGTCTCATGTCACGATCCAATTCCCACTATAGGCCGTGATGACGCCCAACGTCGCTTCTAGGCAAGCCAACAGTGAACTGTCCATGCAATTATTCATTTTAATTATTTTTAAAGTAATTGATTTTATTTAATCAGGGAACTATTAATGGAAAATTATAGTAAAACCAAAAAACCAAATAACGAAAAGATTAAAGTAGAGAACTTGATACCCAAAACTATAAAATGTCTACTAGAATACTCCCAAAATCCGGTGTCACAAGTGCATGAGCAAACTAGCAGAATATACAAAACCTCCTATACTACTGTCTGGAATAAGATATACAGAAAATAAATACAATAAGGAGAGACTTCGGGCGCTACAGAACGGGCATAGAGAGCAGCTCACCACTAAGCCTCTGGGTAACGGGGGTACGCGCCTGAAGGACCGCCAGATGCACCTACCTCAGATCCTGCACGATTAGTGCAGAAGTGTAGCGTGAGTACATAAAGAATATGTACCCAGTAAGTATCTAGTCTAATCTCGAAGAAGTAGTGACGAGGGGTCGACATCGACACCTACTAAGGGCCAATAAATAAAGTACAGAAATTCTAAATAGGCATGGAATACATCAATAAGAGTACCGCAACAATGAACAATAAATAAGTGATTCTTTAACTAGATGTAAATTAAAATCTCCAACTAACACATACTAACTTTAACAAATAAGAGCCATCAAGTAAATTATAGTTTCTCAAGTCATGGAAGAAATATCAAGTATAATCGGACTCCGAGCAATACCACGTATGATTTATGCTGAGGTCGTACGATCCGATCCAGAATAATGTGTACATTGCTGAGGGTCGACCAACGTGAACCATAGATGCATCTATTATACTACCGAGGCGTTCGGCCTGCTCCACAAGAAGAGAGAATACTATACGAACTCCGATTTAATGGCTAGTACATGAAGAATACACAGAGAAGTACAATTTCTACTAGCGGTCTAGTAACCTGTCAAAAAATCCCAAGTAATGAAGTTCGGTCTTTACGCATCCTTCATCAAGTGTCAATATAATTTAAGTACTTAAACTAACAAGTAGAGTACAACTAATACAAGTATCACATGTGTCACGACCCGGATTTCCCACCATCGGGAGTCGTGATGGCGCCTACTAATAGGAGCTAGGCAAGTCAATTGATTTAATATTACTCTTAACATCATCAACAAATATAAAGATCAACGAGACAGTTAATATAAAAGCGGAAGTATTTAGAACTTAAATAACTGAAAACCCAAAAATTTGCGAAAGTTAACATTTCTCTACCCAAGACTGGTGTCGCTAACTCACGAACTACTAAAGAGTGCTAAAAACAAGTCAGAACAGAAATACACCAATGATTGTCTCGGTACAAGGAAAACAAACAAAAAACATGGGAAGGGACCCCGGCCTGCGAACGCCAGCTAGGCTACCTCGAAAGTCCCTGGACTGATGCCAGCTCCCAATCAACTACTGATGTGGTCCAAAAGCTGCTCCGGTACCGTGATCTGTGCAAAAGAGCACAGAAGTGTAGCATCAGCACAACCGACCCCGTGTGCTGGTAAGTGCCTGGCCTAACCCCGGCGAAATAGTGACGAGGCTAGACAGGACCACCAATCAACCTGTGCAGATATATATGTGTACAAGTACTACAAAAATAACAGCGGAAAATAGTAACCAAGACTGGAAGGGGAAAAATATGCTTTTGGGGATAACGGATAAAAATAGAACGGTAGGAGTACATAAGGAAAAATCACAACTGGTTCCTTCCAACACAGATTACGTGGACGGCGTGCCACACGATCCCATCTTACAATATATAAGTAGCCGGCGTGCCACACAATCCCATTTTATAATATATAAGTGGTCGCCATGCCACACGATCCCATTTTATAATATATAAGTGGTCGGCGTGCCACACGATCCCATTTTATAATATATAAGTGGTCGGCGTGCCACACGATCCCATTTTATAATATCAACAGTTCTTCCAATGAAATTTACTCCATGCAACGCAACAATTTATACGAATTCATAAGACAACAAGTACACAATAATTATGACCCACCGAAGAAAACAAGTAATGACAAGTAACACAATAAAGAAAAATGCCAACATAAAGAAACTCAGTAATAGCGGAATAAGACAACTAATGCACTTGAACCGATAACAACAAGAAAATCAATAAATAGAAGTAGAGGACAACGTAACTCAATTATCAGCAAAAACATCAGGAAAATCAAAGGCAAGTGTACGGCATCACCCTTCGTGCTTTTACTCTCGTACTCACCAAAACAATCAAATAAAGTGCACGGCATCAACCTTCGTGCTTTCCCTCACATAACTCTCATATCATGGCACAGAATGATCCTCGTGCAATTGTAATCAAATCAGAGCACGGAATGTTCCTTCACGCATAAATAATCAAAACATGGCACGGAATGACCCTTCGTGCAAATATAATCAAACATGGCACGGAATGTTCCTTCGTGCATAAATAATCAAAACATGGCACGGAATGACCCTTCGTGCATATCACTCTTCCTCACCCAAACAACAATCACAAACAACAGGGCGAGGGGATAGACAAACAACATTAAATATCCCGGCAAGGGAGCAACAACAATATGTTCAAACATCCTGGCAGGGGAGATAATCACATCCCTTTTTACTACGTTCATTCCTTACTTTATAATCGGGTCAAAAATCGAGCCAACGCTCCAAGCAGTTCACAAATCATATTTCCTTCTCATTCCTTCCATATCATATAAAAACCACCAATTAACAAGGAAGAGTCACTACCGAATCCCAAATAAGCACAAATAAGGACTCACGGTCATGCTAGACACCGGTGTACAGATACTCGTCACCATGCCTATACACCGTACCCAACATTTAGCAATTAGCAAATAATACTCTAATCCTATTCCCTCAAGCCAAAGTTAGATCGAACACTTACCTCGAATGCTCCAAACTCAACTCAAGCCTCTAGTATAGCTTTACCCCTCGAATTCGGCTCCAACTCAGTCAAATCTATGAAATAATGACTTTACAATATTAATAATAGCTAAACAAACTAAACCCAATACTTAAATATAAATTTCCAAGCTCTCTTCTAAAAATTCCAAAATCGCTCCCGGGCCCGCTTGGTCAAAACACGAGGTTCGAACCAATTCCATGTTACCCATTCCCCCACGAGCCCGAATATACAATTTGTTTTCAAATTCGACCCCAAAACGAGGTCTAAATTCAAGAAAATCGAAAAGCCCTAACACTACCCATTTCCCCCAATTTCAACCCTAGATTACATGTTCTAGGCCTAGGATTTCATTGGATGATGATAGAAAATGAAGAAAATGAGTTAGGTAATACTTACCCAAGAATATTTGGTGAAGAAATGCTCCAAGGATCGTTACAAGGCTGTGGAGAAGAAAGGTTTTCGTGAAATGGAGAAAAATCCCGAAATGGGTTCTGTTTTGGGTATTTAAAATCGCTGGACAAATTTGCCTTTCGCGTTCGCGACATGGGGGTCGCGTTCGCGAAGAAGGGGGGCTGGGAAGCACCGCGTTCGCGATAGGGGGAGTGCGAACGCGTGAGGAGACACGCGAACGCGTTGAAGGAAGCAGCAAAGCTTTGCGATCGCGATGGCCAGAACGCGAACACGAAGGAGAAAAGGGAGCAAGGCTATGCGAACGCGGGAGGGCTAGTGCGAACGCGATGAAGAAAATCCCTGTGTAAAAATTGCAGAAAATCTGCTAACTCCCTAAGTCCAAAACTACCCCGAAAACCTCCGAAAACACTCCCGAGCCCTCGGGGCTCCTAACCAATCACACACACTAACTCGACAACATCTTACGGACTTAACCATGCGATTAAAGCGCCAAAATAACATAAAAAACGAGGAATCAAACCTCAAAATCATCACTTTTTCATCAAACTTCATAAACTTCAAATTTTAGATATTTGGGTCCGAGACACGTCAAATGATGTCCGATTTCAACCAAATATCACAGAAAGTGCTTAAACCATATATAAGACTTGTACCGGGCGTCGGAACCAAAATACGAGTCCGATACCACAGTCTTTTAATCAATTTTCATTTCAAATTTTCATATAAATTTCGGAAAAATAATTTCACAGAAAAATTTATTTCTCGGGCTCTGGACCTCGGAATTCGACTCCGGGCATATGCCCGAGTCCCATATTTTTCTACGGACCCTCCGGGACCATCCAATCACGGGTCCGGGTTCGTTTACCAAAAATGTTGACCAAAGTCAACTTTAATCATATTAATATCAAAATTCATCATTTTTCACACAGAACTCATATTTAAGCTTTTCCGGCTACGCGCCCGGACTGCGCACGCAAATCGAGGCAAGTAAAAATGAGGTTTTCAAGTCCTCGGAAGCACGGAATAAATGAGGAAACAGGTGATGACCCCTTTGGGTCGTCACATCCTCCACCTCTAAAACAATCGTTCGTCCTCGAACGGACAAAAGAAAGAAGTACCTGAGTCGGGAAATAGATGAGGATAACAGCTCCGCATATCAGACTTGGACTCCCAGGTCGATGCCTCAAGAGGCTGACCTCTCCACTGAACACGCACTGAAGGAAAACTCTTGGATCTCAACTGACGAACCTACAGGTCTAGAATAGCTACCGGCTCCTCCTCATAGGACAGATCCTTGTCCAACTGGACAGTGCTGAAATCTAACATGTGAGATGGATCGCCGTGATACCTCCGAAGCATGGACACATGAAACACTGGATGCACGGCTGACAAGCTAGGCGGCAAGGCAAGTCTATAAGCCACCTCTCCCACACGATCGAGAATCTCAAATGGGCCAATGAATCTAGGGCTAAGCTTGCCCTTCTTCCCGAATCTCATCACGCCTTTCATAGGCGACACTCGGAGCAAGACCCACTCACCAACCATGAAAGCTACATCCCGAACCTTACGATCTGCATAACTCTTTTGCCGCGACTGAGCCGAACGAAGCCTGTCCTGAATGATCTTGACCTTATCCAAGGCCTCCTGAACTAGATCTGTACCCAATAACCGAGCCTCTCCCGGCTCAAACCATCCGACTGGAGACCGACATTGACTACCATACAACGCCTCATATGGAGCCATCTGAATGCTGGACTGGTAGTTGTTGTTGTAGGCGAACTCTGCTAAAGGCAAATACTGGTCCCACGAGCCTCCAAAATCAATGACACAGGCTCGGAGCATATCCTCCAATATCTGAATAGTCCTCTCGGACTGGCCGTCCGTCTGAGGATGGAACGCTGTGCTCAACCGAACCTGGGTGCCCAACTCCTGCTGAACTGCTCTCCAGAGCGCTCAGCTAACCTCTCTGACTGAATAGGTGGCTGCAACAGGAATAAATGCGCTGGACTTGGTACCCCGTGAAGGCGAACAATCTCTCGGATGTAGACCTCAGCTAACCTCTCTGATGAATAGGTGGCTGCAACAGGAATAAAATGCGCTGACTTGGTCAGCCTATCAACAATGACCCAAATAGCATCAAATTTCTTCCGAGTCATCGGAAGTCCAGTAACGAAATCCATGGTAATCCTCTCCCACTTCCACTCGGGAAGCTCAATCCTCTAAAACAAACCACCAGGCCTCTGGTGCTCATACTTGACCTGCTGACTTATCAAACATCGAGCCACATACGCAACAATATCTTTCTTCATCCTACGCCACCAATAATGCTGCCGCAAGTCCTGATACATCTTCGCGGCGCCCAGGTGAATAGAATACCGAGAACTATGGGCCTCCGCTAAGATCAACTCTCGATTCCCATCGACATTGGGCACACAAACTCGCCCCTGCAATCTCAAAACACCATCATCATCTAAGGTCACCTTCGTGGCACCTCCACGCTGCACCGTGTCTCTCAGGACACACAAATGAGGATCATCAAGCTGGCGATCGCGGATACGCTCCAATAATGAAGAACGAGCGACCGTGCAAGCTAACACTCTGCTAGGCTCAGAAATGTCCAACCTCACAAATCGATTGGCCAAGGCCTGAATATCCAAAGCAAGCGGTCTCTGGCTGACCGGAATATAAGCAAGACTACCCATGCTGGCGGACTTCCTACTCAATGCATCGGCCACCACATTGGCTCTCCCCGGGTGATACAAAATAGAAACATCATAATCTTTCAATAGCTCCAACCACCTCCTCTGCCTCAAGTTCAACTCCTTCTGCTTGAACAAGTACTGAAGACTCTTGTGATCGGTGTACACCTCACACGTCACACCATATAGATAATGCCTCCAAATCTTCAAAGCATGAACAATGGCTACCAACTCTAGATCATGAACCGGTTAATTCTTCTCGTGGATCTTCAACTGCCTCGAAGCATAAGCAATGACTCTGCCATCCTGCATCAATACTGCACCAAGCCCAACACGGGAAGCATCACAATAAACTGTATAAGGCCCTGAGCCTGTGGGCAAAACCAATATCGGTGCCGTAGTCAAAGCCGTCTTGAGCTTCTGAAAGCTCGCCTCACACTCATCTGACCATCTGAACTGGGCACCCTTCTGGGTCAATCTGGTCATCGGGGCTGCAATAGATGAAAATCCCTCCACGAACCGGCGATAGTAACCTGCTAACCCCAAGAAACTCCGGATCTCAATAGTTGATGCTGGTCGAGGCCAGTTCTTGACTGCCTCAATCTTCTTCGGGTCCACCTAAATACCCTCTGCTGATACAACGTGACCCAGAAATGCAACCGAACTCAACCAGAACTCACACTTCGAGAACTTAGCATATAACTGACTATCCTTCAGAGTCTGAAGAACCACTCTGAGGTGCTGCTCGTGCTCCTCCTGGCTGCGGGAGTATACTAGAATATCATCAATAAAGACTATCACGAACGAGTCCAAATAAGGCCTGAACACTCTGTTCATCAACTCCATAAATGCTGCTGGGGCATTGGTCAACCCAAATGACATGACCAAAACTCATAATGCCCATACCGAGTGCGAAATGCTGTCTTAGGGACATCAGACGCCCTAATCCTCAGCCGATGGTAGCCAGATCTCAAGTCTAACTTTGAAAACACCTTTGCACCCTAAAGCTGGTCAAACAAATCATCAATCCTTGGCAGTGGATACTTATTCTTGATCGTCACTTTGTTCAGTTGCCGGTAATCAATGCACACCCTCATCGAACCATCCTTTTTCTTCACAAATAACACCGGCGCACCCCAAGGAGAAATACTAGGCCTGATAAAACCCTTCTCTAGCAAATCCTGTAACTGGTCCTTTAACTCTTCAACTCTGGCGGGGCCATGCGATACGGCGGGATAGAAATGGGCTGAGTGCCCGGAGCCAGATCAATAGAGAAATCAATATCCCTGTCAGGTGGCATATCCGGCAGGTCTGAAGGAAAAAACTCGGGAAACTCTCGAACAATAGGAACAGAGTCAGTAGAAGGGACCTCTGCGCTAGAATCACGAACATACGCCAGATAAGCTAAACACCCCTTCTCGACCATGCGTCGAGCCTTCACATATGAAATAACACTGCGGGTAGAATAACCTGGAGTGCCCCTCCACTCTAAACGAGGCATATCGGGCAACGCTAAGGTCACAGTCTTGGCATGGCAATCCAAGATAGCATGACACGGGGACAACCAATCTATCCCTAATATAACGTCGAAATCCACCATGATAGAATCACTAGGCACGATCGGATATGGCGCAAAATAAAACCGAAGCTTCTCTACCACAAACCAGAAAAATACCTGCATCTCCACCTCTGATACCTTTACCTCCACCTCTAGCATCTCTACCTCCACCTCTAATACCTTTACCTCCACAAAGCCTCCAAAGACGAAGCTGATCTATCACTGGTCTGTGCTGCTGCTCAGCTGAAGGAGCGGTACATGACCTCGCCATTCGCGAAAGGACAAGAGTAGAAATTCAACTGGTGTTTGAGAAACAGAACCGCACGACAAGAAAGAACAAATGTGAAACTTTCCTAACTCTGTAGCCTCTGGGGGATAAATACAGACGTCTCCGTACCGATCCCTCGGACTCTACCGAGTTTGTCCGTGAGTAGCGAAACCTATGTAACCTAGTGCTCTGATACCAGCTTGTCACGACCCGGATTTCCCACCATCGGGAGTCGTGATGGCGCCTACTAATAGGAGCTAGGCAAGCCAATTGATTTAATATTACTCTTAACATCATCAACAAATATAAAGATCAACGAGACAGTTAATATAAAAGCGGAAGTCTTTAGAACTTAAATAACTGAAAACCCAAAATTTTGCAGAAGTTAACATTTCTCTACCCAAGACTGGTGTCGCTAACTCACGAACTACTAAAGAGTGCTAAAAACAAGTCAGAATAGAAATACACCAATGATTGTCTCGGTACAAGGAAAACAAACTAAAAACATGAAAAGGGACCCCGGCCTGCGAACGCCAGCTAGGCTACCTCGAAAGTCCTTGGACTGATGCCAGCTCCCAATCAACTACTGATGTGGTCCAAAAGCTGCTCCGGTACCGTGATCTGTGCAAAAGAGCACAGAGGTGTAGCATCAGCACAACCGACCCCGTGTGCTGGTAAGTGCCTGGCCTAACCCCGGCGAAGTAGTGACGAGGCTAGACAGGACCACCAATCAACCTGTGCAGATATATATGTGTACAAGTACTACAAAAATAACAGCGGAAAATAATAATCAAGACTGGGAGGGGAAAAACATGCTTTTGGGGATAACAGATAAAAATAGAACGGTAGGAGTACATAAGGAAAAATCACAACTGGTTCCTTCCAACACAGATTACGTGGACGGCGTGCCACACGATCCCATCTTACAATATATAAGTGGTCGGCGTGCCACACGATCCCATTTTATAATATATAAGTGGTCGGCGTGCCACACGATCCCATTTTATAATATATAAGTGGTCGGCGTGCCACACGATCCCATTTTATAATATCAACAGTTCTTCCAATGAAATTTACTCCATACAACGCAACAATTTATACGAATTTATAAGACAACAAGTACACAATAATTATGACCCACCGAAGAAAACAAGTAATGACAAGTAACACAATAAAGAAAAATGCCAACATAAAGAAACTCAGTAATAGCGGAATAAGACAACTAATGCACTTGAACCGATAACAACAAGAAAATCAATAAATAGAAGTAGAGGACAACGTAACTCAATTATCAGCAAAAACATCAGGAAAATCAAAGACAAGTGCACGGCATCACCCTTCGTGCTTTTACTCTCGTACTCACCAAAACAATCAAATAAAGTGCACGGCATCAACCTTCGTGCTTTCCCTCACATAACTCTCATATCATGGCACGGAATGATCCTCGTGCAATTGTAATCAAATCAGAGCACGGAATGTTCCTTCGTGCATAAATAATCAAAACATGGCACGGAATGACCCTTCGTGCAAATATAATCAAACATGGCACGGAATGTTCCTTCGTGCATAAATAATCAAAACATGGCACGGAATGACCCTTCGTGCATATCACTCTTCCTCACCCAAACAACAATCACAAACAACAGGGCGAGGGGATAGACAAACAACATTAAATATCCCGGCAAGGGAGCAACAACAATATGTTCAAACATCCTGGCAGGGGAGATAATCACATCCCTTTTTACTACGTTCATTCCTTACTTTATAAGCATGATTGTTAGCTGCGCACAGACTCTCGTCACTTCGTGCGTACGTAGCACCCACAATTGGTAATGGGTAGCAATTAAATACCTATATGGTAAATTCCCTCTTACAAGTTTAGGCAAGAGACTTACCTCGTTCCCAAGTTCACTTTTCGGTCCACCAAATCACTCTAAAAGCCTCAAGTCGGTGCCGAACAATCCGAAACTAGCCAAATATCGTATAAATTAATCAATATATACTCAAAAGTACATAATTTAGCTATTAGAGTGACTACCCAACCAAAATTGAAAGATTTCTAGAATTCACACCCGCGCATGGATTCCGAAAATATTTGAAGATAAATATTACCCATAACCTCACAAAACTAAATATATAATTTCTACTCAATTTCATAATCATTTTCGTGGTCTAGTCCCATTTTTATCAAAACCTAGTTTTTTCAAAAAAAAAATCCTAAAATTTTCACAATTTTTATGTTTAAATCTACCCATAATGTATGTATAAAACTCATGTTATGTAGAAAATACTTACCTTCAATAGCTGGGTGAAAAACCCTCCTCAACGAGCTCTAAAATTGTCCAACAAGTGAGAAATGAGCAAAATATCCAAAATCCCGACTTTTTAAAAAGTCTCTACCCAGGTCTGCCTTCATCGCGATCGCAGACAAGCCCTCACGATCGCGAAGGCAAAACTGAAGAACCCAGGAAAATTTCTCTTTGCGATCGCGAGAGGACACTCGCGAACGCGATACACTGAGCCGATCTATCATCGCGAAGGCGTGTGCCCACTTGCGAACGCGTACGACAATTGGGTTGCTTAGGCCTAGACCCACGAACTCTGCTCGAATGCGACAAGTCACCCACAATCGCGAATGCCGCTGGACCCAAGCCTTCGTGATCGCGGCCAAGACTTCGTGAACACAAAGAACAAAACCACCCAGTACCCATTTCCTTCTTTGCGATCGCGAGGTTCCCTACGCGTCCGCGGAGAAGGAAACCAAAACAGCAGTGACAACTTGTTTTTGGACTTAGCTCCGGGTGGTCCAAAACACACCCGAGACCCCCGGGATCCCGTCCAAAAGCACCAACAAGTCTGTAAATATAATATGGACCTGCTTGAACCCTCGAAACATGTAAAACAATATCAAAACTAGGAATCACACCCCTAAAACTAAATTGAATCAAGTTATGAACTTCAAGCTTTTCAACTTACTTCGAACGCACCAAATCATACTTAGACTACTCGGAATGACACCAAATTTTGCTTACAAGTCATAAATCACCATGCGGAACTATTCCCAGGCTCAGAATCCCAAATGGACCTTGATAACACCAAAGTGTACTCCAAGCTAAATTTAAAGAACTAGAAAACCTTCAATGTGCCAACTTTCAACATTAAACGCTGAAACACTCCAGGATCGTACGAAACCCGATCCGAACACACGATCAAGTCCAAAGTTTTCATAAGAACCTAAAAATGTTTACTCAAGTTAAACTTGGCCATTTTAGGCCACTATTAAGGAACCAAGTGTGCTGATTTCAACTCGAACCCTTCCAAACCCAAGTCAACCATCCCCGCAAATCATAAAACAGTAAAATCTCATACATGGAGTTTTAATTAGGGGAATGGGGACCTAGAAAATAAAATGGCCCGTCAGGTCGTTACAGCTCAATTTTGTGGTTCCTTGTCCTCCTTTTATGATGCTAATTGGGCTGCTTGTCCCAACAACATGAGTTTTGTCACTGGATACTTGGTGAAATTCTGGTGATTCCCTTATTTCATGTAAGTATAAGAAACAATCAACAATCTCCAGGATCTCTGTTGAAGCAAAGTATATGAGTCTAACTTCTACTATTGTTGAGATTGTTTGGCTAGTGGGATTGTTTAAGGAGTTAGGGGTGGTGCAACAAGCTCCCATTCCTATTTTCTGTGATAGCAAATCAGCAATTCAGATTGCAGCCAACCCTGTTTTCCACGAACGCACCTAACACATCGATATCGATTGCCATTTTGTGCGTGTAAAGATCAATCAGTATTAATCAACACTGTCCTATGTCAATACTGCCGATCATCGAGCCGACCTCCTCACCAAAGGTTTGGGCATGCTACAACATGGACACTTGTTATCCAAGATAGGGATAAGGAATATCTTCACCTACTCGAGGGGAAGGGGGGATGTTAGGGGTGTTGAGAGTAGTATAAGTAATTTTACATAACTTAACCATAGTGTCACGACCCAGAATCCCAGCATGGGGACCGTGATGGCGCCTAAAATTTCACTTTCTAGGCAAGCCTACGTTAGCTAGATTATTTAACCAATTCTACTAATTCAAAACAAAATATTAATAAAGATAAACCGAAATGGTCTGAAATGGAGTAAATAAATACATATGACGATATCTCAATATTTCCTAGAATCCGGAGTCACGAAGACATGAGCAACTAGAGTAATACATATATGGTCTGAAATAAAGTACAATTGTATAAGACTAGGTAAACAGTAAAATGGAGAAAGAAGGGGACTTTAGGGCTACGGACTTCGTGCAACTATACCTCAAGTCTCCAAATATGGCTAAATTCGAGCAGAACACCACTAGACGCCATTGGGACCAACACCAGTATCTGCACAAGAAATGCAAAAGTGTAGAGTGAGTATAACTGACCCAATGTACTTCGTAAGTGTCGAGCTTAACCTCGACGAGGTAGTGACGAGGTTACGACAAGACACCTACTTAAAATCCTGTATATATATACTTAAAATCCTGTTAACTGGGAGGGGACATGCGAAAGGGAAAATATCACAAGAATGACAAGTATGAAATCATCAAATAACATCTTCCGAAATAAGCGACAATGTAACCAAGTAAATCACCAATCCGGGAATCAAATAAGGCAATGAAATAAAGATGGCATGGCATCACCCTTCGTGCATTTACTCTCGTCCTCACCATGTAACATCATAAATAAAATTATACGGCATCACCCTTCTTGCTTTAATTCTCATAACCTCTTAATATATGATAATGAATGCAAATAAGGCATGACAATACCTTTCGTTCTTTTCACTCTTCCTCGCCAAGCAACAATACAAATCCGAGCAATAAATGCAAGGCAGGAACCAATTTCACTTCAATTATAGTGCCATGATAACAAACTCAACTTTCAAAATTTCCAACATCTTCAAAATAAACAATAAATATGAGGCGAATAATTTAAAAGTAATAATCTAACCTAATCATGGAGAACATATTCAATAAAATAATATAATACAAAGAAATAATTTCCTCCCACGTGTTTCAACCCAATAACAATGTATATATACTCGTTACCTCACATATACATCGTCCCCACACTTAATACACGTAGCAGATAGATCAATAAGTCCTAATCCCTTAAGTCAAGGTTAACCACGACACTTACCTTACTCCGCAGCTAAATCAATGCTCAACCATAGATTTTTCTTTAGAATTAGCCTTCAAACCAATCAAGTCTATCCAAATATAGTTCAAATAATTCAAAATAGGATTTAGAAATATCCATGAGTGAAAAACATTCAATCTTTAATGATTTCGAAAAATAGCCAATAAAAGTCAACCCCGGGCCCACTTGGTCAAAACCCGAGATTCGGACTAAAATCCAATTACTCATTCACCCTCGAGCCCGGTTATATGATTAATTTCGAAATCCCACCTCAATTTGAGGTCTATATCTAAATTTCTCAAAATCTCTAATTTCTACCTGAATCCTTAGTTTCTACCATGAAGAAGTTTAGATTAAAGGTTAAAATCAATGGGTATTTATGAAAATGTGCTAAAACTGTAACAACCCGGCCGGTCGTTTTGAGCAATTAAGTTCCGTTTAGCGGCATAAGGTCTTGAGCAGCTTCGTATTATGTGTATTGACTTGCGTGCGTGGTCGAGTTCATTTACCGGGTGATTTGGAGGAAAATTCTAAGAAGGATTTTAGTTTTTGGAAGCTTAAGCGGTGTGAGTTGACCGGAAATTTGACTTTTGTGTAAACAACTCCGGAATGAGTTTTGGATGACTTCTACAGCTTCGTATGGCAATTTTGGACATAGGCGCGCGTCCGGATTTGGATTTGGAGGTCCGTAGGGTAAATTGAAGCATTTCGGCAAAAGTTGGAAAAGTTGAAGTTTGGAAGATGGAGAAGTTTGACCAATAGTTGACTTTTGCGATATCGGGGTCGGAATGGGATTTCAAGAGTTGGAACAGCTCCATTATGTCATTTGGGACTTATCTGCAAAATTTGGCATCGTTCCGGGTTGATTTGATAGGTTTCGGCGCGAGTTTTAGAAGTTGGAAGATTTGAAAGTTCATAAGTTCTATTCATGGCGCGATTCGTATATTCGGCATTGTTTGATGTAATTTGAGACCTCGAGCAAGTCCGTGTTAGGTTATGGAACTTGTAGGTGTGTTTATACGGGGTCCCGAGGGCCTCGGGTGTGTTTCGGATAGGTTACGGGCCATTTCCTTCTAATTTTGGACTGCTGATATCTGTCATTTGGTTTTCTCCTTCGCGTTCGCGTCTGCTCCTCCACGTTCGCGATGAGTAATTTTGGAGGAGGGAATATTTATTCTTCGCGTTCGCATTTCTCATTCCGTGATCGCGGAAGCCAATCTTTTCCTTCATCGTGTTCGCGTTCAGCCCACGCGTTCGCGTTCAGCCCACGCGTTCGCGTAGTTATGCCATTCAACTCTTCACACTCGCGTACTACTTCACGCGTTCGCGAAGAGGAGTCGTTGGGCCATAAAACTTTTCTTCTCCGCGTTCGCGAATGTGTTGTCGCATTCGCGTAGTGCAACTGGGCTGCTTTTATTTTCCTTCTTCGCGAACGCGATTGTTCTTCCGCGTTCGCGATGCATAAACACCTGGGCAGAATATAAGATCTTCAAATTGAGGGTTAGGCCATTTTTATCATATTTTGACTTGTAGAGCTCGGTTTTGAGCGATTCTTTGTGGTTTTTCAAGCAATCGATTGGGTAAGTGTTCTTCACCAAGAATTTATTATATTCCATGATTTTATCTTTATTTTTGTCATTTAATTTGTGTTTTGAGTTGAGGAAAATGGAAGTTTTTGAAGAAAAATTTCAAAATGAAAAATCATGATTTGAAGGGCGAAATGGTATCGGAATTTGATAATTTTTGTATGGTTGAACTCGTATCAGAATGGGTGTTTTTGTGAAATTTGTCGGGTTCCGAGGTGTGGGCCCGGGGGTCGACTTTTGGACCGAATTTATAGATTTTGATAAAGATTGAGGCTTTATGATCCGGAATAGTTTCTTATGAGTTTTATTTGTGCTTTGAAGTTATTTTGGTTAGATTTGAGCCATACGAAGGTCATTTCACCCGAGAAGTTCATTTTAAAGTATCGGTTTGTCTTCTTTGAGGTAAGTATCTTGCCTAACCTTGTGTGGAGGATTTCCCCTTAAAATTTGAGTGTTCTATGTTGATTGTGGTCCGTGTACGCGAGGTGACGAGTGCATGCTCGGACTTATTTGTGAAAAGTTGGCCTCTTAGGCTTCTTAGGTCCTTATATTCATTGAGTATGAAGTGGTTCGTGATATGATTGAGTTTCCTATTTACTAGTTTCATCTCTACATGCCTTAATTGGAATTAATTGCTTATCGATTCACTCTTATTGCCTATTTGACTCTTATTTGACTTAACTGAAGATATTTACTTCTCCTATTGTCATGCTATCTTTTCATAACTACCTGTCTTTATTTGAAATCATTATTATATCTCCTGTAATTGTTTAGTCTTAATTGAGGTTATGATTATCTTTCCGCTGCTCATACTTAATTGAATTTGTTGTATATTCTTCGTAATTGCCCAACCATAAAAGAAGTTTAGATATCCTATATTTAGTTGACATGTCCTTATTTGGAATTATTTGACTCGTGTTAGCTTCCTTGTTGTTGAACTACATATTGTGGGATTGTTGTTACATATTATTTTCTCCCTTGTTGAGCTGTTCTTATTACGCCTCGTATTCTCTATTGTGGTTATTCCTTGTGAGCTAGTTTTACCGTCTCTTTATGATCGAAAGTTCTTGAGTTGATTTACTTGCCGTGTTCTTGTATTTATTGTAATTGTTGCTGTTGTACTTGTTGTGGTGGTGCACGAGGTTTCTGCCATGCAGTTGTTGATATTGTGATGCACGAGGTTTCTACAGTGCAGTTGTTGTTATGAGATTGCACGAGGTTTCTACCGTGCTGTTGTTACTGTTGATATTTGCACATGCGGCGTGACAAGATATATATATATATATATATATATATATATATATATATATATATATATATATATGTGGGTTGCACATGTGGCGAGACAAGGCGGGCATTTACTTTACTATTGCACACGTGCCGATACAAGGTAGGTTATGTCAGGGATTGATTTGTAATGATTTGTGATGGCCATGGGGCATTCTTGTTGTTGATATTTGTGTAGTGGTACACTTACCTGTGTGTGAGCTTTATCTTGTGAAAGTTGTGAGAAAACATTCTACGAGCTGTCCGTTCCTTTCCTTATGCTTACTAGCTAGCATGAACAATGTTAGTACACTTGCACAAGCATACACGTAGTTAAGCTCCCTTATCGGATAAGAGGTTTTCTTGATATTGTTGAGTATAGAAGTACACCCTTGTGCCTTCTATGTGAGAATGACTCTATTTGGCATGTCAGTTATCAGTACAGTTATGAGATGTAGTGAGGGAACAAGATGCTAAGTGTTAGGGTTCAGGTATTGAGATCCGTGAGTGGGATTTTTCCTAGGTTCGGTACCTCGTGGATTTTGTTGACGAAAAACTTGGTGGGAAAGCGGTCGTAGTTGGTGAGTTAATACTTGTCCTTGCTGTACCTGTGACTTCGGATTTTAGTTGTGTTTCCGTTCACTCTTTTGTGTTATTATTATGGTTTTCCACTGATACTTGTTGTTTCCTTTCTTATTGCAATTACCGTATCATTTGCCATTATGCTAGTCCTTATATAGATATTGTACTCTGTTATTCTGTACTTATACTTGTTCAGGTCATTAGACCAGTAGGTGTCTTGACTGTTCCTCGTCACTACTCCACTGAGGTTAGTCTTGATACTTACCGGGCTCCGCTGTGGTGTGCTCATACTATGCTTCTGCACATTTTTGTGCAGATCCATGTATTTGATCATTAGTAGCTGTGCGGATCGTTGCGGTGGAGACTCAAGGTAAACCTGCTGCTGCGTTCGTAGGCTTCAGAGTCACCTTCCTATTTTGTATTCACACTGTTTTACTTATTTCCAAACAGTTGTATTTAGAAGTTGTAGCAAACTATGTAGAGCTTATGACCTGTACTACCGGTTTTGAGGTTGTAAATTTTAAAGAGATTTATATTTCAATTTGTTAATCGTTATTTAAATGTTTTTGTCGTTTCATTTAATGTTAGGCTTACCTAGTCTAAGACTAGGTGCCATCACGATACCCAACGAAGGGAAATTTGGGTCGTGACAAGTTGGTATTAGAGCTCTAGGTTTATAGGTGCTACGAGTAATAAGCGAGTTTACTAGAGTCTTGCGGATCGGTGCGGAGACGTAGGTACTTATCTTCGACAGGCTACGGAACTATTAGGACAATCTCACTTCTTTCATTCATATCGTGCGAGGTTATTGACCTTGGAGTTTGAACTTCTATCATTCCATTCTCTCACAGAAGGTGAGGACACGGGCTGCAGTCATCAATGACGCTGCTCCCAGACCAGGTGTCGCTAGAGACAGAGGTAGAGGATGACGAGGAGCACATGCCTCAGCTAGAGCACCTACCAGAGCAGCAGTTGAGGAGCCGCCAGTAGCTCCAGTTGGGGGACAGGTACCGGAGGCGTATGTTGTTTCCCTCGTACTTCAGGAGACCTTAGCACAGTTCCTGAGCGTGTTTGGTACATTGGCTCAAGCGAGGTTGATTCCGGTTGCGCCAGCTACTTCACAGACCGGGGAAGGGACTCAGACTCCCGCTGCCCACACTCTAGAGCAGCGAGTTCACGTTAGTCAGGTTCCAGGTGTCATGGCGTGTGGTTCCAGTCCAGCCCGTGGTTAGGGCAGCAACATCTAAGGAAGAGCAGCATAGACTTGTAAGGTTCAACAAATATGACCCTCTTACATTCAGTGGTTTGGCTTCAGAGAGTGCACATGGTTTTCTGAGGAGTGCCATCGCATTCTCCGCACTATGGGTATTGCGGAGATGGGTGGGGTTGCGTTTACTACGTTCCAGCTTAAGGGAGCGGCTTATCAGTGGTGGCGGGCATATGAGTTTGTTAGCCCGGCCAAGGCAGCTTCATTTTCATGGGTTCAGTTTTCTGAGATGTTCCTGAGAGAGTTTGTACCTCAGTCCCTTTGGGATGTATGGCGCGCGGAGTTTGAGCAGCTGCGCTAGGGCACTATGTCAGTATCAGAGTATGCCGTTAGATTGAGTGATTTGGCTAGACATGCACCTACCTTGGCTGCTACAGTTAGGGAGCAAGTCCATAGGTTCATTGAGGGGCTCAGGCATGTTATTCGGTTCAACATGGCTCGGGAGTTGGAGTCGGATGTTTCATTTCAGTAGGTGGTAGGGATCACTCGCCGAATAAAGGTCATGTAGGATCAGAAGAGAGAGGGCAGGCGGGGCCAGGAGAAAGAGGGTAGACGAGATCAGGAGAGAGAGTACAGGGAGGCAAGGAGGCCTCATAGACCAGAGAGATTCACTGGTCCTTATTTTGGAGGCAGGGTCCGGCATGGTAGAGGTTTTGTGGGTTAGCCAGTTCAGTTTGCACTTCGGGCTTCGCACGGTGTGCTAGGTGCTCATGGGTCTCAGAGTACCCGTACCGCAGAGTTCCCACAGCTATGTCAGCAGAGAGGTTGCTTTGAATGTGGAGATCCTAGCCACATTGTGAGAGATTGTCCCATACGTCGGACATATGTGTCACGACGAGGTATTCAAGTGAGTAGATGTCACGACAAAAACCGATGGGCCGCGACGGGTACCCGGTACCTTACTCAACTGAGTACCAACAAAATGTATCTTTTCATGTCATAGTATCATAGATAACTGAGCCGAAAGGCTGCCGTGAGATAAGCAGAATACAACATGTAATACCAACTTATACATAAGACATAAGACCAAAATAACCACTCGTACACCGAACATAGGCCGAAGTGGCCATACAATCTTTTACGTACATGAAATCTATCTACAAGCCTCTAAGAATACATAATTTTCATAAAGGTCGGGATTGAGTCCCGCCATACCAAACAATACACGTCTAATTCATACTAACCAAACAAGCAACTCCTAAGCAAATGGAGCGCACCAACATCTTTCGCTGAGCTGATAGCCTACATGGAGGGCTCTCGACCTGTCTATCTGGACCTGCGGGCATGAAACACAGTGTCCCCAGGCAAAAGGGACGCCAGTACAAATAATGTACCGAGTATGTAAGGAATGAAAATCAATAAACAATAGACATGAGAAAACACATGGAGTAAAAGACTCAACATGTAAATCTGAATAATTCTTTGAATCAATAATATTTATAATGCCATGCATATGCGTATAAATGTCATACCATGCATAGGTATATGCCTACATAACATCATCAAGCCTCTGAGGGCATCCCATCATATCATCTCGGCCACTATGGGCAAAATCATCAACCTATACCAACTAATCAGGTGGTGGTGCGTATATAACGCCGTAACCTTTTCCCATATCCCATATACATATATACGCGTATATAATGCCATCTGGTCATGGGTCAATGTAAATGAATGCAATGCATAAGAAGTACGTCAATAAAATCTTTTGAAGTATCATAAAACCGTTATACCTATGATTAATATCATAAAGTAAACTTTATCAACTTACGTATTTTCTGAGACCCATGAACTGATGATAGAATAATATGGCACATGCGGAATCAAGAACATAGACACCCCTAGTACTTCTATGAATAGAGTCATTTATGAAAGCTGTGCGTTTGCTCGTTTTGTTTGTATCATTTGGATCATGCCAAAAAGAAAGAAGGGATAACCTTAACATACCTGAGTCGATTCACTAGACAATCCCTCTAACACATGTTAATTGAGACAAAACACGTGACGGCAAGGTCGGAGTAGGAAAAAATACGTATGACATTCTTGAGAAAGATTGCACCGTACTCCCTTAGAATCGAAATTCTCACGTTGCTAAGTAGTCTTGTATGAATTTTGTTCAAGAGAATCACGTTGCTAATGCAATGTTCATCTTTTGCTGAAGCCTTTTACCTAAACATATATGTAAAATGTCTTCATTTGTTGTGATGACCCAAAAGGTCATCACTCGTTTTGAAAGTAAATTCTATGTTCCGACGCCTTAAAAACCTCTTTTTATCTCACCTCGACTGCATGCGCAGTCCGGGCGCATTTCCGGAAATTTTTTATGTGAAAACTAAGTAAATTATTGAAATTGGCCTTTAAAATTGAATAAAGTTGACTTTGGTCAATATTCTTGGTAAACGGACCCGGACCCGTGATCCGACGGTCTCGTAGGGTCCGTAGTAAAATATGGGACTTGGGCATATGCCCGAAATCGAATTCCGAGGTTCCAAGCTCTAGAAATAAATTTTTAAGAAAATTATTTTCTGGAAAATATAAAGGTTTTTAGAAGTGAATTGATGCATTTTCTTGATGGTATCGGGCCCGTATCTTGGTTTCGGAGCCCGTATCTTGAATCTATAAAATTTGGTAAAGATCGGAATTGGTTTGGTATAAAACGGACCTATAGTTGAGAAAATAGTAATTTTGATGTTCTTGAGTGATTTCATGAATTTGGGGTTTAATTCATAGATGTTGATGTTATTTTGATGATTTGATCGCACGAGCAAGTCTGTATGATATTTTTGGACTTGCTTGCGTGTTTGGTTTGGAGCCCCGAGGGCTTGGGTGAGTTTTGGATAGGCCACAGAGTAAAATTGGACTTAGGAAAAAGTTGCTGGTATCTGATATTTTGCCCAGGCCTCTGATCTCGAAATTGCGAGATCAGGCTTCGCAATTTCTCTTTTCTGTTTTTTTAGCAAAAGAAAACTTAAAGAACTTTGCGGGATTTTCTAATTGTCACAAGTCAAAAATGGTTTGAATCTGGGGATTTCGTGCATCTTTGGGGGTTTACTGTTGTTTTGTTTTGGGTTCTTTGTTGCTGCTCCATTGTTCTAAGTTTTCAGCCACCTTTTTCATCTATTGGTTGCTGGTTTTGTTGCTGTTGTTCGTTCAAGGTATTAACCTCAGCCTTTCTCCATGTAATACTTTAATGCTTTGTTGAAATGGTATAAAACTAGAGTTGTAAATGATATGTGGAGAAATGAATGTCTTTCATGCTAACAGTAGTTTTACATTGATATGGATTTGATTGGTTTTGATTAAGTGAGTTTAAAGTTTGGAGTAATCTGGCATGAATAACTTAGTTAATACATGGATGCTTTGTAGCTTTATCTTGCAAATATCCTTATTTTGAAGATGTTCGTTTAGCCAAACATTCTGTTTGTTAATGCTGATCCTAGATTTTTTTTGTTAGTCATGTATTCTCTCTTTCTTCTATTTAAGTGGATGGTTTGCTATTTACTTGTGGTCATTTGGGTCTTTTTGCTGACCATGAGCTATTACCTGTAGATTCGGCCACTAGTTGGCCAAATCAGCAGGCTCAAAAGCTGAGAGTTAACATCTTACTGTTGGCATGCTGCATCTGGTACTTTTTCATGAGAGAGACCAAGCTTTTGGTGGACAAATCATGTCCAAAAGAGGCAGGGATTCTTTAGGCTACTGATTATACGGAAATTTTAGTAGATTAGTTGTTAACGTAGTAGTTCATGTATTGATAGGTTCTAATGTAATATGCTTGATTTGGGAAAGATTTTTTTTATTATTTGGAGTGCTGTAATGATTTAGGCCTTAATTTCGTGTATTGAGAATCAAAACAATTGCTTTAGGAGTGTATTCATTTTGTCATAACATTATCATAAGCATAGTGGTGCAATGGGCCAGGCTATGAGCCCGATCTTTAAGGGTAAAAGGGCTATTCTCTAATTCGAGGTGGGCTGAACTTGTGAGTAAGCCCAGATGGGAAAAAACAAACCTCAAATAAGTCTGGGCTAGGCCATTAGGCCTGGGCCTTAAGCCCAATAGCTTGGTTCAGTTGTAAAAATTTCTTTTATGAATTATAGTATAAATGTATGTTTTGTATATCTTGCAAATCATGTATTGTGTAATTAATTTTCAAACTGGGATAGTGCTTTGATCTCTAGATTCTGATTTTACTTAAAAAGCGAATTGAATTAAAATTGTTGCAAATGTGTAAGTATGGCTAGTTCAGATGTAGAGGTGGATAGGCCCAGCTAGAAAATAATTAGTGACTGGGCCCGCCTATTATAAGCCCAAGTGGGCTAGCCTTGTGCCAAATTGGACCAGTCAAGGCCCTTGAGTCTCCTTCATTTTTGGGCTGAATTCTGAGCCCAATACAACTTCAATATTGCTTTGGCCCTGACCAAATAACCCAATGGGTATATAGCTTTATATTAAGTTCAAATTAGTTTTAAATAAGAACATCCTTAGATTGCTTTAATTAAGCGTAATCCTTTTTTAATAAATTGAGGTGTGCCATATACAAACAAAATCCTAATCTACGGTCCTAACATCAATCTTATAACTTAGTATAGAAAATATTTTTGAACATTCGTTGTTTGCTTTAGGCGCGTTTATAATAAAATCATCATAGCTACGGGTACGGTTCCCGTGACGTAGTTGTGATACCTAATTTCCAAATCCGGGAGTACATTTATGTGACCCAGCCATAACATCTAATAACTTTAATAAATTAAACATGTTGTAGATCGTGGGTACGGTTCCCGTGACATGATTCACAATGTGTATCAAACAAGCAAGCGTACGACAATCGTAACTTGTTCCAGAATAATTCCATAAATCCTAAAAGCGGTTTAAAATAATTGAAAGTGGCTAGAAAGTTAAAAATACACAATAGGTTTAAAACATGTAGTAAATCAGATAATAGGCCAATTATTAATAGTTTAAGCGATCGTGCTCGAACCACGGAACCCGGGAATGCCTAACACCTTCTCCAGGGTTAACGTAATTCTTTATCTAGAATTTCTGGTTTCGTAGACTTTTAAATAAAGTCAAAATTTCCTCGATTTGGGATTTGCAATAAACCGGTGACTTGGGACACCATAATAAATATTCCAAGTGGCGACTCTGAAAAATTAATTAAAAATAATCCCATTTCGATTAATGTCACTTTAATTGGAAAAACTCCCTTACATCCCCCTCGGGTGATAAAAAAGGACGTGTGACAACCAGGTGGGGAGTGTGCATGGACTATAGGAAACTCAACAAAGTCACTCGGAAAGATCATTTCCCGCTTCCATTTCTTGACCAAATGCTTGATAGGTTGGCCGGACGTGCTTTTTATTGCTTTCTTGGTGGATACTCCGGCTATAATCAAATTCTTATTGCTCCCGAGGATCAAGAGAAGACCACTTTCACATGTCGTTATGGTAATTTCTCATTTTCAAGGATGCCTTTTGGGTTGTGTAATGCACCGGCGACTTTTCAACGGTGTATGATGGCTATTTTCACCGACATGGTGGAGGATATTCTTGAGGTCTTTATGGATGATTTTTCAATGGTTGGGAATTCTCTTGAAGATTGTTTGAATAATTTGAATAGGGTATTGGCTAGATGTGAGGAGATAAATTTGGTGTTGAATTGGGAGAAATGTCACTTTATGGTCGAGGAAGGCATTATCCTCGGTCACAAAATATCAAAACATGGTATTGAGGTCGACTAAGCTAAAATTGAGGTGATCTCCAAACTCCCTCCTCCTACATCCGTGAAGGAAGTGAGGAGCTTCTTGGGTCATGCGGGTTATCGCCGATTCATCAAGGACTTTATCAAGATGGTGAACCCATTGTGCAAACTTTTGGAGAAGGATGCCAAGTTCCATTTCAATGAAGATTATATGAAGGAATTCGATTTGCTTAAGTACAAGTTGACTACTACTCCTATTATCACCGCATCGGATTGGAGCTTGCCTTTTGAGCTCATGTGTGATGCTAGTAATGTTGCGGTTGGAGTGCTGTTGGGGCAAAGAATCAACAAAATCTTCCATCCGGTCTACTATGCTAGTAAGACCATGAATGATGCCCTAGTCAACTACACAGTGATCGAAAAAGAGCTACTTGCTATTATTTTTGCCATGGAGAAGTTACGACCGTATTTGATGGGTACAAAGGTGATTGTCCACACCGACCATGTGGCTCTTCGATATTTGATGAGCAAGAAAGATTCTAAGGCAAGGTTGATGCTGTGGGTGATTCTTTTGCAAGAGTTTGATCTATAGATTCAAGACCGCAAGGGTAGTGAAATCAAGTGGCGGACCACTTGTCCTGATTAGAGGAGGAGGGGAGGCCAAATGATCGCCTTGAGATCAATGATTCCTTCCCCGACGAGAAATTGTTAGCCATTTCAAAGACCGGGATGCCGCCAATTATTTTGTGAGCGGCATTGTACCGAATGAGTTATCTTCAAACCAAAGGAAGATGCTCAAACGGGATTACTTGGACTATTATTGGGATGAGTCATCCATATATTTTCCGGATATGTACCAATGGTGTGATTCGGCGATGTGTGCCGGAAGAAGAACAAATGGGAATTCTTGAGGCTTGCCACTCTTCACCGTATGGTGGTCATCATGGTGTATCTAGAACGGCTACAAAGGTTTTGACTTGTTGATTCTATTGGCCGACCCTCTACAAGGACGCTAGTGAGCTTGTCAAGCGTTGTGATGAATGCCAAAGGGCCAGTAGGATTTCTTAGAAGAATGAGATGCCCCTTACCACCATTTTAGATATTGATATCTTTGATGTTTGGGAACACTTACATTGTGGTAGCTATGGAATATGTGTCAAAATGGATTTAAGCCGTGGCTTTACCCAACAACGAAGCTCGAAGTGTGGTGGCATTCTTGAAAAAGAACATCTTCACAAGGTTTGGTACTCCGAGGGCCATTATTAGTGAGGGGTTCACATTTTTGCAACCGGGCTTTTGACACCTTACTCACCAAGTATGGTGTCACTCATAAAGTCTCCACCCCCCACCATCCTCAAGCAAGCGGACAGGTTGAAGTCTCCAACCGGGAGATCAAGAGTATTTTGTCAAAGACTGTGAATGCCAACCGAACTGATTGGTCAAGAAGACTTGATGATGCTCTTTGGGTTTATAGGACGGCCTACAAGACGCTGATTGGGATGTCTCCATATCGGTTGGTGTTTGGGAAGGCGTGTATCTCTCAGTATAACTTGAGCATAAGGCCATGTGGGCGTTGAAAAAGTTGAACCTTGAGTGGGATGTCGCTGCAATCCTAAGAGTGGCACATTTGAATGAGCTTGATGAATTCCGGTATCATGCCTACACAAGTTCGTCCCTTTACAAGGAGAAGATGAGTTACCTCCATGACAAGTATATCCACAACAAGGAGTTTAAAGAAGGTGATCTTGTGCCATTGTTCAATTTCCGATTAACTGAGTGGCCCCTTTGAAGTGCTGAATGTAACCCCCTTTGGTGCTCTAGATTTGAAAAATAAGAACAATGAGGTGTTTAGAGTCAATGGGCACCAGGTTAAGCATTATCTTGGCAAGGTTGATGATGGCCACATTGTGGCGGTTCTCCATTTCAGTTAAGAGGTAATCTGCATCATGCCGCGACGTTAAATCAGGCGCTTCTTAGGAGGAAACCCATGTCTTTTTCTTTCTTTTATCTTCTCTTCATTAGATTAGATAAGCTTGGTTTTGCGCTAACCCGTTTTGAAGTGTATGCAGGACTGGGTGTGCATGGCAGGGACTGTGCAAGAAAAATTCGGCTAAGAGACAAAATGTATGGTCTCTGAATTTGGCCTATCAAAAATGCTTAATGAATTGCGGCCGCACACATTTTTGTGCGGTTCGCACTAATGCTGCGGCCGCACACATTTTTGTGCGGTTCGCACTAATGCTGCCGCCGCACTCATTTTTGTGCAGTCTGCAGCATGACTTCTCAAGGGCAGGTAAGGAGTGCGGACCGCATCAATATTATGCGGCCGCACTCAGTTAAAAATCTGGGCCTCACGGGTAAAAGAATAAATAGGGCTTCTCTTATCTTTTTACACTTTTCGATGTTCTGAGCCCTAAAGCTAAGCTTGCACAGTAAATTTCCCCATTGCTCTCAAATTTCCCCTCATTTCATCACATGCATCTTCACTACTGGTATGTTTATTCCATCTATCCATTCTTCATCTTTTGTTTTGTTTTGTTCTTTGATTTAGGGTTACTTCCATGCCTAAAAATGCCAATGTTTAGTTTTTTTGGTTTAGAATCACGGGGGTAGCTTCTTGAACGTTAATTGGGGTATGGGTAAATAACTAATGATGTTTGATTGCTAAAACCATGTCAATTTGAGAGCAAAAATTGCATAAACCCTAAAAAAATAGTGCCAGTGGTATTTGAATTATGCGCCCACACACACTTTTGTGCGGTCCACAGTAGAGGCTATGCAGCCGCACACACTTTTGTGCGGTCCGCAACCCTCTGATTTAGGAAATTTGTGTGCTTAACTTGTGCGGCCGCACTCAAAATTGTGCGATCCGCAATGGACTTGTGCGGCCGCACTCAATTTTGTGCGGTACGCAGTGATGAAACTTCAGAGACCCCAGTAGTCTGAACTTGGGGCTATGCGGTCGCAGTCAAAATTGTGCAGTCCGCACTCTTGGTTATGCGGCCGCACTCATTTTTGTGCGGTCCGCACTGGGCAATCTGCGGCCGCGCTCACTTTTGTGCGGTACACACTTCCCCTTCTGAGAATGTTTTGCTGCAACCTTCAATCATACTTCTGTATACATTATGAGCTTCAATTGTAACTGATTTCTAATTCTTATGTGTTGCCAACAATGGTTCGCTCACGTGGTAGAGGAGATACATCGCAAGGGTGCGCAGTACCCTCCCGAGGTTGGATTCGAGGCAAAAGCAATATCCCTCTAGAAATCCAAAAGGTCATAAGCAAAAAGGCCATAGCCAATAGAGCCCCTGATACCTCAGAGATAAGTGAGTATGTCCCATCCGGGGAAGCTTCTGAGGGTAACTCCGTGCAAGCATATCCGAAAGCCCATTCACAACAAATCTCGGGGAGATTCCATTTTTTCGATTAGTCTTCTTCAGCTACCAGTTCGTCTGAAAGCTCGGAAGAGGGTAGTCAAGATTCTGAGCCCTCTTCCTCACATGCTCCACCCGCTACAATCAACCTAGACGATGATGATGATGTCCCAGACGATGGTAGAGGGGGCGATACTGCAGTTGGAGGTTTAGAGAGGTAGAGGAGGCCGGAGATATGGGAGGACAGATTTGTCAGTGCCAAGGCCTTTGCAAAGTTTAGGGAATTGTGGACACAGAGGTCGCTCACTCTTGAACGACAATTTTTGATGAAAAATTTGAGCAAACAAAACCCCAATGTCCTCAGGCAATTCCAAGAGCGGAAAAGATGGAAACAGTTAACCAACATCGTTCTAGATGCAAATGAGCACTTGGTCAAAGAATTTTACGCAAGCATTGCTCACATAAAACATGGTACAAAGGTGACCAAAGTCCGCAATATGAAAATCCGTTTTGATTCCTTTGCACTGAATTCATATGTGGGGTTTGAAGAAGTGAAGGCAGTGCAGTATTTGGAGAAGCTAGCTATGGGTGATGCAGCTCGCCCGTGGCTAGCTGAGATTCTGGCAATCCCAGAGTCAACACCTCCGTGGCTCACTGCAGGAGTTCCAATTGTCCGGGCCACCCTAAACTTTGAAGCAAAAGAGTGGCAAACGTTCTTGTGTAGCCGCATTGACCCATGCCTCAATGGAAACATGCTCCCACTTCCCCATGCAGTTTTGGTGGCTTCAATTATGGATGGGCATCCGATAAATGTTGGTGCCATCATGTCCACCAACATCATTTTAGTTGTCCAGAAGGGTGAGAGATCCTATCCGTACCCGAACTTCCTCACAGAATACTTTAAGGATCAAGGGTTGGAGCCGAAGCATTATGACACCGAGGTAAAGGCCAAGAAGCCTTTCTCATGGTGCCACCTCCAGGGAGTTGACAACCCGAAGTTCAAGGGCAAAGCTACTACCTCTGCTGGCCAGTCTGAGGATCAATCGCTAGTAGTTATTGATTCAGCTGCCGAGCCTTCTACAGCATCCGGTACTTCCACCGGGACAGCAGCCATGCCACCTTCATCCTCCGGACCACCAGCTTCTACTAGATTATCAGTTCCATTACCATTGCCAGGTTCCTCTACCTATCCTCAGACTGTTCTGCGAGTCTCCTAGACATTGGCGAGTCTCAGCAATTGGATGCAGGCAACTATTACAAAGCTGACTGATATATCCAGTGTTGTTGCAGCACAATCCTCAGCCCCAGCAGAGCCAAAGGTACCTCAGTCGCTGGAGGAAACATTGAAGATGATTATGGCCGACCAGAAGACCATCATGGATAAAGTGGAGGCACAAGGGAAAATTATTGAGGATTTGGACAAACATGTCAAGAAGATGCGAAGGTCTCGGGCATCAAAGAAGTTGGTGGATAAGCTGAGAAAAGAGATTGAGAAGATTACATCTGCCGGTGATTTACCATTGGACTTGCTCATGGAGACAGCACGCCCAGCAGCACAGGCAACACCAGCAGCACAGACAGCACCAGAGGCAGCAGCCGGCCAGTCTGAGGAGCCGCTTGCTACTTCCCACACTGCGGAGGAGATGATCCAAATGCTCAGCAACCCAGTTGTCCCTCAGCAAGGTGATGATGAGATACAACTTGAGGCTGAGGTTACATATGATCCTCTGCAGACTGAGACCACATAGGGAGTTCTCCTAACTCTCTACCCTTTCCTTGTTCCTATTTTTGTTAAGCATTGGGGACCATGCTTATTTTCATTTGGGGGGTGGTCTATTTTGATTATTTGACATTTGGGCTGTAATAACTCTGATACTATTTTTCTTTCATCTTTATTTTCCTTTGGTATGTATATATTCTCTCCATTTGATGTAAATATTCATTTCCCTTATGTATATATTCATTTGACTTCGGTTTGTATATTCATTTATCTCGTTTTCCGTAGTTTATTTCATAGCTTCTTTAGTTTACTTTTCCTTAGTAGTATAACTTCTTCTTTACTTTAGTAGCTTCTTTTAATTTGCTAGCTTCTTTTTACATTTTAAGTGAACAATAAGCCTTTGGTTTTCTTAATGCCACAGTTCTTTTCAAAGGTGGATTATGTATGAACCGGGTGGCTCTTCCCAACGATGGATGGCATGACAACCTTCTTAAGGGATTGAGTCCGTTTTTTTTAATATTTTGGAAAATATAGTAGTAATGAATGAAAGGGGTCTCAAGCATGCTTCACTTTGTACCAACACATTTACCTATGATCGTATGGTTAAAACAAGTTATTGGCAGAAAATAGCTCTAGTTGTGACTCTTTTGAATCTTGTGTTGACTTAAGCAATCATCGAGTGGTTCAAATCGGGCCTTTTGTGATTCTCAATCTTAGCTAGGGTTGTTGTGGGCCCTTGACTCTATTCTCTTCAGCAATCCAGAAGCATGAGAGGTGAGATGTTTAGTTACAAGTCCATGTACCCACGCTAATGGTCAAGAAACTTGTCCCGAATATTTGTATAGGCGAAATTCTAAGTGTAGCTTGGCTTGAAAAATGGTTGTAGGCTCTCCTTGATCCAAATTGAAATTTGAAATCTTCCATAGCCTACGAATGGAATATTCCTAGTCAACCCCTTTGAGCTGGAGCCCTTTTTCTTTCAATAATCACGTTACAAGCCTTTATCCGTTTTGTAATGACCCTCTCTTGGCACCCGATCTTTCCTTAGCATTCTTGTATACGGTGAAATCAGAGAGTCCAATTTCTCGTCATTAAGGCACTCATAAAATCACCTCGAAGGCTCGAGGCCGCGGAACCACCTCGAAGGCTCGAGGCCGGGGTCGAGTATCTCTCCTCGAGGGTCGATAACGCTCGACCCCAAGGAAGTAATGATCACGGTATGGGGGATACGAGGAGTTCCCAAGACACGCGGCTAGGACTAACACGGTCTAGCGGGCTACTCTGAGCCCAAATCAGGGCGTCAGTCAGCCGTCCCATCCCCATATCTATGTAATTAATGTATTTTGTACTATGCAGGGATTTCCCTCCTATACAAAGGGAGTCCTTGTCATTTTGTAAGTTTCTATTGCTTCAGTTAGTCCACATGAATATACGAAGAACATTCTCTCTGCTTTCTAACATACTTTCTTGTTATTATTGCTTTCATTTATTATCTTCATACTTGTTCATCATTTATTGCTTATCATTGGCCATAAAGAGCCTTTATTAATTTCAACATAAATGTTAGTCATACCCCGATCGCCCCCGATAGCTCATTATCGAGCCACTGAATCGACCCCGAGGTCCCCAATCGACAAGCTCGAGGCCTCGATTGTCAGCCTCTCGTTTTGATTATCACCTTATCTTTAGCTCATACTTCGTCTCTAAACTTCATACACATAACATCATCTGCTTAACAACTAGCATAAAAATAGATCATATATTTTTAGAGTCCCATCAACAAATTTAATTGTTATTACCGTTTTCACGGTAAACAGTTTGGCGCCCACCGTGGGGCTAAAAATAATAGTGATTATTTTCTTGCTGGTTTCATTACACAACGCAAGTTATCTTTCGCGCTTTTTCTTGTCCAAAGATCTTTGATTTCAGGTCGTAATGTCTGATTCAGTGAACAACAATATTGAGAACCACAGAGAGAATGGTGTGGCTGTTCCAGGTGTTGGTGAACCACCACAAAACCTTGAGAACGCACCAGGACTGATTTCGGTGGACTAAGTCTCATGCGACACTCGACATGTTGAAATAAGCTCCCACACTAACAGGAGCATACACCAAGGCGACCAACAGGAAGCCCAAAAAACCCCAGCTCGGGAAGAACGGGCAGTTAGCCTTCATGTCATTTTTGAAATGTTGCAGGCACAAAGGCTGGCTATTGCTCAGCTGCAAAGTCACCAGAAAACTCCTAGCACGGTAGCTCCGGGGACAGCTCCCCCGGCCGAACATGTACCGGAGAGATCAAGCAATAATGGGTCGATGGCCGACCCCGTCATGGTAAAAATGCTCGAGGACCTCACCAGAAGGATCGAATCGGGCAAGAAAATGATAGAAGCCAACGATAAGAAGGTCGAGACTTACAACTCCAGGGTCGATCGAATTCCAAGAGCGCCCCCGATCTTGAAGGGCGTAGACTCAAAGAAGTTCATGCAGAAGCCGTTCCCACAGGAAGCGGCCCTGAAACCCATTCCAAAGAAGTTCAGAATGCCGGATCTTGCGAAATACAACGGTACCTCGGACCCCAACGAACATGTTACCGCTTACACCTATGTAGTAAAGGGCAACGACATGAAGGACGACGAGATCGAGTCCGTCCTGCTGAAAAAATTTGGAGAAACACTTTCTAAAGGGGCGATGATGTGGTATCATAACTTGGCACCAAACTCTATAGACTCATTTGCCATGTTGGCAGATTCCTTCATAAAGGCGCATGCCGGGGCCATCAAGGTGGCCACCAGGAAATCTGACGTCTTCAAAATCTAGCAAAGGGAGAACGAGATTCTGCGAGAATTTGTATCTCGCTTTCAAATGGAAAGAATGGAACTACCACCGGTCTCCGACGACTGGGCGGTACAGGACTTCACTCAAGGTCTGAACGAACGAAGCTCGGTAGCTTCGAAACAGTTGAAAGAGAATCTGGTCGAGTACCCCGCTGTGACTTGGTCGGATGTTCATAACCGATACCAGTCGAAAATCAGGGTTGAGGACGATCAGCTCTGAGCCCCCTCGGCTCGGTATACCCAAGCAGGCTGCTGGCGAAGGAGCCAAAGCCAAACAAAGAAAGATATCAGCCGTACATCAAAGACCGAAGGAACGCCCCGAGGCGTAACCCACCTCAAAATGACCGAAGGATAGACCGAGGACAGAATCCTCGGGGACTCATCAACAGTGCCGGATTCGACAGGAACGCAGGACCAGCAGAGGCACCTCACCTGTCAGAATACAACTTCAACGTCGATATATCGGATATTATCTACGCCATCGGCAGAATATGCCAAGTGGCCCAGGCCTGTGCAATCGGATCCTTCGCAAAGGAATCATAACTTAATGTGTGAATTTCAATACACACATGGCCACAGGACCGAGGATTGCCACCAGCTCCGAGAGGAAGTAGCCAGACTACTCAACAAGGGTCATCTCCGGGAATTCCTAAGTGATCGGGCCAAAAACCAGTTTCGAGAAAGAGAGGCGACCAAGAAGAACGAAACGAACGAGCCACAACATGTCATCCCCATGATCTTGGGAGGCGTTGATGCCCCACAAGAACCCATGATAGGAAGGACAAAAATATCCATCACTAGAGAAGCGAACCCGGGGGTACATACCCGAGGATGCCCTCACGTTCAGCGAAGAGGACACTGAGACCTTGTCTCAACCTCACAACGACGCATTGGTAATCTCTTTCCTCGTAAATACATTTCAAGTAAAACGTGTACTCGTGGATCCAGGTAGCTCGGCCAACATTATCAGGTCGAGGGTAATAGAGCGGCTCGGACTGCTTAACCAAATCGTGCCCGCCACTCGAGTCCTCAACGGATTCAACATGGCAAGTGAAACAACGAAAGGCAAAATCATCCTCCCGGTCAACATGGCCGGCACGACCCAGAATGTCAAATTCCATGTCATCGAAGGAGACATGAGGTACAACGCCTTGTTCGGGAGACCATGGATACACTGCATGAGAGCAGTACCATCCACTCTCCACTAAATGATGAAATTCCCGACAAAAGGATGCCGATTAAAACAGTCTACGGGGAACAACATGCAGCTAGGGAAATGTTCACTGTGCACGATATAGCACCAACACCGATACCACCACCCGCAAAAGAACCAAAGAATGATCAAACTACATCTTCGGTCAAGCCCGATTAAAAAAAACAGAGGAACGTACCGCATCCTCATTGCAAGCGACTGAGATATATCAAACCTCGTAAAATCGCCGGCACATCCCACGCTAAGGTATCGCCATCTCCCTTTTTCATTTTATATTTCGCACTAACTCTTATGCAGGCGCCCGATCGAAGCAGTCGAGACGCTAATCCAGCTCAAAGACATTAAGGTTTTAAAGCATCCGTTGCACTCTTTTCCTTCGGCCGAGTTATTATCCCGAAAAGGGTTTTTACTGGAAAGGTTTTTAACGAGGCAACATCCACATGCTACCTAAGGAAGACTCAATAAGTGTTCAAGGCTTCTTTTGCAATCAACCTCGAACACTACGGGGCATCCCCCGGAAGGCCATTCATCAGAAAATCCAAGAAATGCCAAACGGGGTCCAATAGGAAAATGATGTACCGGGCCAAACGGTTGCACGACCGGTGTCCGTGTAGCCAGGACCCCAACGATGAAAACATGTATACTTGTACCAAGTAATCGAAGAATACCTTTTGTTGAAGCGTTTCACACTCCAAAAGAAACTCAGCATTTTCGCAAGAAAATGACTCCTCCGTCAAAGCGTCCCGAACACTCGGGGACTGGCGTCGACAAATCAATCTCCGAACGACCTCCGGGTCGGTACTCCAAGCTCATATGCCCTCAACGAGGCAACATGAAAATCATGAAATGACTCCAAGGCCAAAAATGTCCCGAACACTCGGGGACTGGCGTCAAAATCTCAAAAATCGTATGACCTCAGGGTCGGAATCGCCAAAGTCGTAAGCCCTCAATGAGGCAACACCAAGCATACAAGTAAATGGCTCCCGAGCCAGGATGCCCTCGTTAACTCGGGGACTGTCGCCAAGCACCGTTCATTACAAAAACCCGAGGCCATAAGACCCCGAGCGGGCAGACTCGGTCTCGTAAGACCTACATAAGGCAACAACAACATCTGTAAGACCTCGAGCAAGTCATGAATCACACTTATACCAAGTGATAACATCTGTAAGACCTCAAGCAAGGCATGAACCATACTTATACCAAGTAACTAAAAACTGTAAGACCTCAACGGCATGAAAATTTTGTAAGACCTTGCTAAAGGCATAAACCCGATCTCAAAGTTTAGGCTATATATGGAACTTGCAAGACCCCTAAAAAGGCATACCCTCGATATAGACGCCCAAGCTACTTCACTTGGGATAAAAAACAGCTCCGGCGAAGCACAAATGACTACAGTCATAAGGCTGTACCAGCCAAACTAACGCGACTCGGGGACGCCCGACTGTCGCTACAAAATCACAGGCCTTCAATTACTTCGAATCTACTTCAAAAAGAACCGGTTAAACAGGCTACCCTCGACATAGGCAAAAGAGCTTCGACCATGTCGGCTCCAAATCACAGGCTTCGAGATACTTAGCCTCCGAGCTAAACCTCCCGAGGTGCTCGATCATTGCCATAAAATGGCTCATAATCGAGGTTCTTCTCGAACCGTCGAAGAGTCAGGCAAAAATTATCGCAAAAAGTCCTTAACGAGGGAAAAATAAAGCCCACATGAAAGGTCACTTCGACCCAAGGCGTATGAGCCATTGTCACCAGCCCACACAAATCTGAAAACTTGAGGGTCGAATGAGCTTGAATTGCAACCCGATTCGGAGACTGAACCCAAAATAGTTACCTGAAAATGCCCCAGGGCACAAAGCCTAAGAGCTCAAACGTCAGCTTACACATAAAAGGTCACATCGACCCAAGGCGTAAGAGCCATTATCGCCGACCTATGCAAATTTGAAAGCTTGAGGGTCGAATGAGCTCGAATCGCAGCCCGATTCGGAGACTGAACCCAAAATAGTTACCTAAAAATGCCCCAGGGCAAAAAGCATAAGAGCTCAAATGCCAGCTTACACTGAAAGGTCACTTCGACCCGAGGCATAAGAGCCATTATCACTAGCTTAATGAGCCCTAGGGCCGTATCGCGAATCTAGGGATTCCTACCAAATCAAAGACCAGTTCGCCTGGCCAAATTCGAGATAGAAAGAGATATGGAAGAAATAAAGCCGCAAGGGTTTCATTATACACATATACGAAAAATGCAATCTCCATCTACAAACATGCTTTGAAAATACTATATACAGATGGCAAAAATTTATGCTCCCCTTGGAAGCTACGTCCTACTGGCCTCATCTTTGCTTTCTCCAACGTCAGACAGAAGCAACCGAGCATCGCGCTCGTCCGCCCTCGCTCGCGCTAATTCTTCCGAGGGAACAAATCCCCTAGCACAGATCTCCTCGAGAGTCTTCCTTCGAGACTTGCAACGAGCATATTCTTTAATCCTCTCTTCACGGTCGAGGATCCTTCTCAACTTAGCTTGAGCATCAGTATCATCCTTTAAGTGGATCGCCATCTCCTGGTCAGCCTTAGTTCGGTCATTGCAGCTTCAGCTCGGGCATCAACGATCTTGGCCCTTACCTTCGAAAGCTTGGATTCGAGCTTCGCAATCGTGTCCGCTTGAGCCGAAGCATTGTCACAGGCTAAGCGGAGTTGGGCCTCGAGGTCGAGAACTTTAGCCCGGGCATCCCTCTCCTCTAAAGACTGAACCTCCGCCAGAGCTCTTAGCTCATCATGTTCACTCTTGGCTCGGCCGACTTCATCCCGAAGACGCTCCAGGGCCTCCATCCTTTTCTGCAATTGAAATAAACAAACTGTTAACCTCAGAAGTCGGAAGGTGGGATACATACTCACCCGAGACGGGAAGCTACCTGCTCCTTCAAAAAACTCTCGTATTTCAAGCTCCGGCTCGCCTCACACCGCAAGTATTCCAGCTCGGCTTCCTTTTCATCGCAAAGGAGCCTAAGGGATCTCTCCTCATCCAGAGCTTTCTGCAGCCGGGCTTCACAACGAAGCAGCCCGGACTTAAGCCTGTCGAAGGCCTGCAAGAGGAAACCTAATAAGAAAGGCAAGGCACGAAATTCAAAAGGTGATGTTCTAAACGTCAATACCACACAAGAGGGGGGGGGGGGCGATTTGTGTGGTACCCAATTTTTGCTGTAGAAGAACCTGGTTCTTCTAGGTGTACTTACTACTAGTGTTTGCGGAATTAAGAGTACATAAAATAAAGAACACAGAGATTTTTACGTGGAAAACACCTGTCTCAACAGGTGAAAAAACCACGACCTACTACTCAGTAGGATTTTCCCAAACTTCCACTAAAATCACTGAGTCAAAACAGCATTTACAAAACTCTTGTAAACCTAAGGATTAAACTCTAATCCCAGTGTGGCACACAGCCTCAACTGTTGCGACACCTTCAAGTTAACTCTAACTTGAATACTCAAAGTACCTAATACAATTGCTTCTATGAAAGCTGGAAAGGTACAACTTTAAAACACCTACTATAATTGAACTAGAATAAAAGAAAGACACAATGGAATTGGTTCTTCTATCTTGTCCAAGTAGCTTCAGGAATGCACACTTGAATCTCACATAAATTGCTTGCAAAAGTGCCTCGCTCTTTTGCTCTCAATTTAGTTTAGCTTCTGTGTTTGTGCAATGCCTGTAAAAGAGAACAATCACTGTTATTTAATGAGTTAGTAATTAGAGTTTGATTGAGACTTAATTGCTGATCTTCCATCGTAGTTGAGTCCTTGAACAATACAAACTCCAACCCTATCCTTTATCCGGATTGTGTCCTCTTCTATGAGGAGACTTTCTCTCCTCTTCCAATATGCTACCTTTTCGATTAGTTCAGGAGATATTGCTGCTTGATCACTGAGACTTATCTCCTTCACGTGTATCTCACATGTCTAGGTTGATAAATACTGTGCCTCACATGATGGACCTGGTCCACGACTGAGTTCATTTGTCATTCTTTAAAACTTCACCTAAACTTGGGCCAACAAATTCCCCCTTTTTGATGATGACAAACTCTGTGCTTTTATGGATCAAAAAACATGTAAGAACTCAGCTTAACCATCAACACTTAGCTTATCATCAAGGACCAGGTTTAATTTAGGTTATAAATATCACATTATTCAGAATAAATTAAAGCACAATATCTCTTCCCCCTTTTGGCATCATCGAAAAGTTGCATACAGTGTGAATCCCAAATTTTAGTAATTACTCATGGCCAATTGGGCAACTGCAAGTGAAAACATGGATTAAATCATCAATAATCAACAAACACATTTAAACTATTAAGAACAAAATCTTCATAGAACAAGAGAAACAACAGTTGTCATTGATACGATATGTTTTCACCTACAAACCACAAAAAGAAAGAAAAACTTCCAAACATGAGCAAAAAAATAGAAAAAGTCCCTAATCTGGGTCACTGGTGGGGTTACTAGACTGGTTCAGAAGATAACAATTGGAGGACCTAAAGCTTGGAGGAACTAGAGGGCTGTGTTTGGAGAAGGTTGAGCATATTCTGAAGCATCCCCTCACTTTTCTCCTTTTCTTTTGCTAGCTCAGCTCTAAGGCCATCTCTTTTAGTTTCCAA
>NC_031993.1:7750629-7776933 GCF_001879085.1 Nicotiana attenuata | reverse complement strand
AGACATTAAATAAAGCTTAAGCTATCATTTGGTGAATGTGAACTTAATCTGTGCCTGGTTTTTATTTGATATTGTTGCATGTGGAACAGCCAGGACTTGAGCAAATGGCAACCCTTAAAATTTGGAGCTTCATACGGTGAAAACGAATAAAATCTCCTTGCTAGTCAGCACAATATATTGTAAGAGCAGAAACTTAAAACTATTAATATCATCATGTGTGTAGATAACGTTAATTAGCATATCTTAGATATCTAAAAGTCAGCTAATTGATTAAATTAGTTCAAAGTAAAGACTCTTTTGTAGCAGCTTAATTAAAGAGCCCGTGTAGATTAATATTCCTCTGTACTTATTTCCGCTTCTGTAATTTCTTATACTAAATTGTGATTGTTTCTGCTGGGATTCGATCCTAGACTTTGGCATCATGGCTGCCTGAATTGCCCTCTACTTCCACTGGGCCGCCTGTTTTCATTTGGGCCTGGGTATATTGATGAAGCTCAGGTCTGCCTTGACGAAACAATGACCACTTGTGGGCCTGATGACTGTGGCCCTGAAAATTTTAAGTTCACAATGTGCCCGTTTGCAATCTGGGCTCAAGGCCCATTTTCTCTTTACCTATCTCTGGTTGTTTGAACTTGAGTTCGAAATTCATAGCCCTAACTGAATAGGACTTTCCCTTCATCTTAGAGACGGAATAAAAATAAGAGTCATAATTGCATTAGGTTTGTCTCCAAAAAATAATAAATGAGACGATCCTCGCTAAGCAAAACAAACAAATTGCGGGACCCTCGACAAGCGCTTATTGTGAAAAATGCCTAGACTTCGGGATGTGTCGTTTAGCGAATTTCACGGCCTTCCCCAAATAATAACGCGATAGTCTCTTTAGGCACGCGATTTAAATAATTTACCTTCCTAAAGTGGGTGCGCATTTATGCGACCCAAATCCAAATCTCAACGGAGTCAAAATGGATTGAAAGCCACGGGTACACTGGTGTGACGTGGTTCGAGATACATTTTCACGACGTTGCAATAATAATAATAAAGCGATTCAAAGTTAAAAGCACATAGATTAAAACATGTACTAAACTCAAACAAATAAGCCAAATATGACATTGAGCGACCGTGCTAGAACCACGGAACCCGCGAATGCCTAACACCTTCTTCCGGGTTAACAGAATTTCTTACTCGGATTTCTGGTTCGCGGACTGTTAACAGAGTCATAACTTCCTCGGTTCGGGATTCAACCGGTGACTTGGGACACCATTAATCTCCCAAATGGCGACTCTGAGATCTTAATAAAAATCCCGTCCCGATTGTCACTTCAAGTTGAAAATAACTCCCTTTCTTATACTCTCTTACGGGGTGTAAAGGAGGTGTGACAGTGTGTATATTATTTATTGGAACTGTTGATAAAATCGGATGTATCCTGTCCCGACAATGATAATATTATCATTTTTTATTTTCTATCTGTCGATCTTAGGTTTGAAATAGGTTTAAGCTATTTAAACTAATTTTGTTGTTTGTCTCTGGCTAAAATTCACTGTACAATTTTTGAAGTGGTTATGCTCTTACATGGATTTTTATAGATGCTCCTTCAGTAGAATAATTTTGATTATCTTTTCTTATCATATTATGGGTATATAAAATTTTATGATAAATATGATAACTCATTAAGCTGATCATTAGGTATTGCATATTTAGGATGAAGTTAGAGTGATACACCTATGCATTTATTTTTTTCCGTCACATTACGGTTACAAGACTCCTCATCTATGAATCATTTGTTAAATTGGTAGTGTCATTGAAGGCTATATGGTATATTACTTGTGGCATATTAGGGAAAATTCCATTTCCTCTATAAAAATCTGAAATTGTTTATTTCATCTGTTTAATACTTTGAGATTTTATCATCTTGTTGCTGGAATTGTCTTTTTGATGCTGTGATTTTTAAACATTCGCTAATGTATATAAATTTGATTTAATGACCCTTAGGTCTCAACCTTGGATGTTATGTTTTATCCTTCCTGCATAATAGAAAAGGTATGTCGTTCAAAACTTCTGTGATTTTTGTATATAGATTCTATCAACATTATAAGCTTTCTAATATATATGTTATCAGCAGCATCAACTGTTAGATTTTGAATTAAGTCGATTCTAGTTTTTCATCAATCTGCTGATTGGCAATGTGCAGAACCTGCATATATAGATACATTTTATCATTTACTTTTAGTTCTAATAATCTTGAGCTTATAGAAACTGCCAATAAGGCAGAGAAAATTGACCCGGGTATCTTATAGTGTTGTATGAAAACCTTGAATAGTCTCCTTAACAGTTCATTTTTTATTCTTCTATTTCCTAACCTCTTCACGCAAACAATTCAGAAATGCAATTTCTCATATTGAATTACTGCTTGATATGGACTTCAATATAGAAGGATGGACTTTGAAGAATTCTGCATAGCTGTCTTAGAGTGTTCTTCAGCTAGATTATTTGTACCTGTAAGTTCCTTTTTCTGCTCTCGTGTTAGCGTCATATATATGTTCTCTAAAATAAATTTTCAGCATTGACATGAAAGGATGGGCTTTTAGCATTATCATTTGGGAATACTACTATTAGCATACTCTCATAATCAATTAATACATTATGTGTTTTTGTTCTTTAATATCCATTGTCATTTATCGAGTAAATATGTACTTGTTTTCCTTTAGTATGTTATCACTTTTTAATTTGACAATACATATTGTGTACCATTTTAAGTTCAAGATGATGTTGGAGCAGTTTGAATCTATTATTGTAGGCTATTTTTATTTTATTTATGTGTATATACACACATGCATGGTTCGAGTCGAAAGCAATAAATTTTATTGAACCCATTGATAGTGGTTAGATCCCTAATTTGAGCTCACTCTATATGTTTCAAACTTTTAAATAAACTCTTCCCAACATCTGATCATTCTATAATTTAAACAAAGTTCTTTTCCTACTAATAAACCAAATTTATTATTATTTTTATACAAATTTACATAATATATTGAACTAAGAACATTTTCCTCTGGCATCTTAATAAAGTTGATGTTCTCAAATAGCGAAATACACAATTTGCTAAGGTTAAGCTTATGTGGGTTGTTTGGAAACAAGAAAGAGAAGAAAACACTTAAATTTATCTACGTATCTCTGTATTTGTGATGGCCACTACCTCTAGAATTGGACCATCCGCAAGTATTAGAAACTTCTATTTTTTTAACTTAATTGTTTTCCCCTAGTTCACACATGACTTGGAACTCTAAAGTAGAGAAATTAATTACATAGTTTCATATTTGATTCAGTATGTCAATCTTCTGTAATTGGCCATACACAAAGGGATCAGTTCTTCCTATACATCATAGACTCATTGACAGCGCGCTTAAAATTTGAGTCTACATGTATATTATTCCTAAATTTACAATTGTATTCTTCTTCTTCAAGTAGATTTTTTCATGTATAGAAGCCATATGTTTAGATTTCTCAATTTAAAGTTCCATCGTCCTGTTTAGTTAAATGGATATTAGTTTATACAAATTTAATGTGCTTTGAGTTACTAAGAGGAGTTTTCTTTTTATTATGTAAAGGTTCAAAGATTTGTTGGTGGCTGCCTTCTTTTAAAGTGGAATTCACTACATCTGTACCTTATAAATGAATCATGGATGTTGCTTTCGTCAAGGCTATGGATGTTTTTGGAACTGAGTTTCAAACATGCTTGGTGCATGCTGACACCTGGTTGAGAGTTTTTGGGGTATAATTTTAGCGGTGCAGCTCCTCAAAGGTAGGTTGGTTCAGAGCTGTAAAAAAGTCGAGTTGTGAGTTGGTTATCTTATCATTTTGGTGCACAAATGGATGTTCATGCTGGAATTTCTTATGGAAGACATTCATTATGATCAAGAGTTGAAGAGATACTTGTTAGACTTGAAATCACATTGGATTCAAGTGGTATATTCTCTTATGTTGTTGACATTTTGACATTATGTATTAGAAGTCGTTTTTGTTCGTTTTGGATTTCATGAAATAAATAGCGCTTTTTAGAATGGATACTAGATTGTTCCATTAAAAGCTTTTGTATATATTTATTTAAATCTTTTTAAGGTATTATCATATAGATAATGTTTGGATCAACTTGAATGAAAAATATGCAAAAATTTCTTGGCATTAGGATTGCGAGAAAAATGAATCTTTGTCAACTATAGAAGACCAAAAAAGCGATTTTAGGAGTAGTTTTAGTAGCTATTACAATTACCCTTAAAAGAGGTAACTTTTACCAGTAATTAATGGATTTTTGCCGGCAATAATAAAGGCTGCTAATATATGATCTAGCATATTTCTTAAGGAGTTTTTGTGGCCATTGTAATTGCCAGTAAATATGGCCACTAAAAGTAAATAACTTTTAGCGGCAATAATTGGTGTCTTTACCAGCACTCGACAGAATTGGCGCTAAAACCTTTAGCGACGCTGGATACAACGGCAAATAATTAATTGCCGGTAAAAATTTTAGTGGCAATTTTTATTGCCGCTGAAGCTAAAATCTATTGTCGGTAAAGACCATTTTTGTTGTAGTGGCAATTTATAGTCAAGTCCTTTTATTGACGAATGGGAAGTGAACAAGTTTGATGATTAGTTTGCTTTATTTACTTATTATTGCTACTTCATGCTCTTGAAGATTTTATGTCATCTTCTTTGTTAATAGTATATAGGCTAGTCAAACAAAAACCAAAAGGAAATAGTTTATGAAATAGTAGTTATAACATTAACAATGTTACTATAATGCAAATCCTTTTTTATGCGATCAATGATAATTTCTATAGCAACAATATAATAATATCGATCTATTTGTAATTACGTAATAAATATCTAATTGTAAAAATATTTTTTAAATCGTCATTACGTAAAATTTAAACTATTTGATTTTAACTATTGTATCATCCGCACTTGATCCAGAAATGGATGAATTTAGAATTTACATTTGACGTGTTTAAATTTAATTTCTTACCATGAACTCATTACACTTTTGAAATTATATGTTCAAAATTATATTCCTTTTAAAAGTTTTGTGATTTTTACATGTATGTATATATATATTCCTTGTCGAAAACAAGACGTCTAGAGTTGGACTAGAACCGTCAATTTCACTCGTAGGGATGCACCCAATAATGATTGAAACATAAGAGTTTTTAAACATGAGTGCACATACATAAATTTAAATAATTTTAGAAAAATATAATATTACTACATATAATTTAGGAAGATGAGTATGAGTTCACGTGAACCCATATCCTAAGACCTCATTTGAGGGATGAGGAATGAGGATTGAGGAGTTTAACAAAAGAAGTTGGGTTTGAACGTGTGGTCAACACCAAGTATGAACAACTAGTACACCATATTAGACAAAATTGTTACGATTTTTTCTTTTTTTGTTCTTTTTCGGCTGAGCAAGAAATTCAAGCGTATCACAATGACTTTTCAGCTTTTGAAATGTGTCTTGCCTGCTCCTCCCACTTGAACATTAACTCACACACAATTTAAAAGTTCTTGTACCTGTATTTTGCTTTCAAAACTCTTTCTCATGCTTAGCTCTTATAGCTAACTCATAGTGGTGAACAAACATCCTAAGAGTGCTTTTGTTACACCCTATGTTTTCGTATGTGAAAGTGCGCCATATATAAATTAATGAAAGCTCGGAAATGATATGTTACATCCCGCATTTTCGAACGTTAAAATTTCGTCATAAGTTAATTGACGTAAGTTCGAAAATGAGATTATTTTGAGATAATAAACATCATGCTATTTCAAACAAGTGATGAGTAAATTCGTGAAGGTGAGAGGGTAAGCAAATCGAAGAAAATGAATTTTGTCGAAGTTTGACATTTTGAGATAAAATACGGCCCGAGCTAAAATACTCGGTTTTATGGACTAGTACCATACAAGGTACCACATGGCCATGATAGTAAGGTGTATAAAGTGTGATAGAAGTAAGTAGTATTTTAAGTAATTTGAGATAATTCTCAATTATGTGGATATTTGGTTAATTGTAAATTTTTGGTGGAAAATTAATCATGTAATTAAGGAATAAGTGGATAATTTTTTGAATAAGACTTATAAAAAAATCAACGTGGCAACGCCCCCAATTCCCTATGTATGACTCTTAAGTTAAAATATATAGGTGGCAAGGTTTGAGGATTTGACAAAATCTTTTAATGTCAATTATATACCATCTTAAGAAAAAGTGAATCATTATGTCTAAAAGACATGAATCTCATCTCCACTTTTATTAAGTGAGATTTCAAGAATTCAAAAATGTGATATCTTGTATCAAGACATCTTATGCCTAACAGTGATGGGGCTTTCATTGTTGCTCATACGGATGGAAATTTTTACGTCAATGATAAGAAGTTAAGAACAAAGATGGTTCTGCCACAGTCATCAAAGATCAAACTCATTTTTCAATTGCCCATGCACGTTATAGTAAGCAATTCTTACAAGATTTCAACCAAACTTCTTGCAATCAAACAATTCCAACGAGAATTGTTAGAAGCGTAGCGACGTAAAATTTTGCGGTTCTAAAGGAGTACGGTACAACCTTTTCCAAGAATATCATACGGATTTTTCCCTACTCCGGGTATGTTAAGACTATCCCTTCTTTCTTTTTGGCATGATCCAAATACTATAAATGAAACGAGCAAAATACGCAACTTTCATAAGTGACTCTATTCATATAAATACTAGGGGTGTCTATATTCTTGATTCCCCATGTGAATTATTATTATATCTTCTGTTCATGGGTCTCAGAAAAATACGTATTTGATAAAGTTTATCTGAAATGCATATTGATTTCTATGGCATTTCGAGAAAATCTTATTGACGTATTTTTTTGCATTTCATGCATTCATACATGTACATTGACTCATGACCAGATGGCGTTATATACGCGTACATATGTATATTATATGTATATGGGATATGGGAAAAGGTTACGACGTTATATACGCACCACCACCTGATCAGCTGGTATACGTTGATGATTTTGCCCCAGTGGCCGAGATGATATGATGGGATGCCCTCAGAGGCCTGATGATGTTATGAAACATGTACCTATGCACGACATGACGTTCATACGCATATGCATGACACTATAAGTATTTCATGATTTACAAAGTTATCCGGACTTACAGGTTGAGTCATGTACTTCATGTTTCTCCCATATCTGTTTACTTATGTGCCTTCCATACTCGGTACATCCTTCGTACTGACGTCTCTTTTGCCTGGGGACGTTGCATTTCATGCCCGCAGGTCCCGATAGACAGGTCGAGAGCCCTCCAAGTAGGCTATCAGCTCGGCGGAAGATGTTGGTGCGCTCCATTTGCTTCGGAGTTGCTTGTTTGGTTAGTATGATTTAGACGTGTATTGTTTGATATGGCGGTACTCTGTCCCGACCTTTAAAAAAGTTATGTATTCTTAGAGGCTTGTAGACAGATGTCATGTACGTAAAAGATTGTATGGCCTTGTCGGCCTATGTTCAGTATACGAGTGGTTATTTTGGTCTTATAGGCCAGTATGTCTTATGTATTAGTTGGTATCACATGTTGTATTCTACTTATCTCATGGCAGCCTTCTGGATCAGTTATCTATGATAGTATGACAAGAAAAGATATGATATGTTGGTACTCAGTTGAGCAAGGTACCGGGTGCCCGTCGCAGCCCATCGGTTTGGGTCGTGACAGCTTTGACGGGTAATATATCCATCAAAGAACGCATGCATCCCCTCGCTTCTTTGCGTAGATAGAATACCAGCCCAAAAATACACATCAAGATACGCATGCACCCATTTTTCCTTCTCGGAGTAAAGCTTGTAGAACCAATTCCTTGTATGCAAATTATACATTGCAATATATTCTATCCATTTTCTCTCAAAAACTTCAACAGTAATGCTATCAAGGACCATGGATTTAAATTCTCCATGTGCAATTTTAGAATGACGAATACCACTTAAGTAAAGAGGCAACTTTGAAAATATATGCCAAATACAATACCTATGTATTGTATTTGGCATCACTCAGCAATGGCTACCTTAATGCTCTGACACTGATTAGTTATGATCACATCTGGATGAACATTTCCCATGGCCTCAAGCCAATTTCTAAAAACCAATTAATAACTATCGATATCTTCATGAGACATGAGAGCACATCCCAGTAAGATGGACTGTCTATGGTGATTGATGCCAACAAATGTAGCACATGGCATATTATATCGATTCACAAGGTACGTCGTATCAAAGCATATCGCATCATGGAATTGCTCATACACTGCCTTACAGTGTGAATGCACCCATACCACATTTTACAGCCTACCAATATTATCAACGTCTATTGAATAGAAAAACTCCCTATCCTTTACCTGCATTTCACGAAAAAAGTTGAGCAGCGACTATGCGTTCCCTTCTTGCATTTCAAAATTCCTACTCTTCAAAATATAATTTCTACAATCCTTTGGAGTGCAACCCAAATTTTGCGGTCCACCACGTTTAACCTCAGCAAGTCTAATATTCTTGGAGGGTCTAATGGCAGATCAATCGTGAGCTACAAGATCCCTCTTCAAAGAATCACAAACGGACCTATGTCCAGCCATCATGCGCGCTATAGATGGGAGCAAATCATGATTGTGATCGTGAACGACCTTAGAGACGCGCCAACAACCAGGATCATCCAAAACAGCAGCGAGCCTAGCTTTACAATTGTTACTCTTGGTGGTAAACTTGGTTTTGCGAATCCTAGCCCTATCACAACAGTAAGTTATGTACCTGGCAGTGTCACCACCCTTCTTGTTAGAATTTCTTTTGATGACGGAGAATCCTTTCAGTCGTGCATGTTCTTTGTAGAAAGCAAACAAAGAATCTTTATCTCTAAATCGCATTCTAGAGATTGGACCTACAACTACATCATCTTTAGTGAATTCATTCTCCATTTCCTGATCAACACCACATAACTCTAACTCATTTCCTAAAATCTGCTCCTCATCATCGTTAGCTTCTTCGTGATATTCTCCATCGTGTTCTTCATCATCATCACCATCTAAGTGCACGACATTGTTGAAACTGCCGTGAGAATCAACATTGACCCATTCGTATTCATTCAACAAACTATCGGCCGATGTCATCCCTAAAGATCTGTACAACTCGTCCCTAACTCGATCAAAGCTATTATCTTGGTTGATATTCATGGTTGTTGTATTTGTGTTATGTTCATTTGGATTCATATTTTGTTGCACCGCCAAATTTTCTTGGTTTGAATCCATTTTTAGATAAGGAGAAAGTGTCCACTTGACTTGGTTTGATAAGGAGGAAGTATAGAAAATCGTATACCGTATTTGTTTTTAAGAAAGGAAGAAAATACAATAAAACACTAAATCGTATAATTTGTATAAAATACACATAAATACAACGGAAATACAAATATAATGCAAAAGACTCTTCAGCTGGCTATATTTAATTTTCGCATACTTCAAGGCTTGGGCTTTAATTTTGTCTTTTGGAGAGAAAAATGTAAGCTAATTAGTTAGGGCTTCTTTGATGTCTTTTCACGCGTATGGCCAAAGTTGGGTCACAACAGTTGGGCCGTTTAGCATCACAGGTCCGAAACTTAAATGGCAAGTTTTTGGACTCAAAACACGTTTCTATAGTTTTAAAAAAAAAGTTACTTTTCTACCTAAAACGCAGTATTATACTGCGTTTTACTTTAACAGAATTTTAGTCGTTAAAGTAAAGCACTGCGTTTTACATAAAGCGCAGTATTATACTGCGTTTTACACCTTAAATTTAAAACCTCCCCTTTCTTCCCCACGATAGAACTGGTTCATCTCCCCACCATTAAAAAATTTTAACAGCGGTCCCCCCCCCCCCCCCCGATTCTAAAAAATAAAATAAAATTCGAGTGGACCCACCCGTCACACAAAAAGTGAAGATTGTAGGTCCCGCATACAACCCAAGACTTCGATTGTTGTGGTTCCCTCGTTTCGGGCTCAAAATTTTAATTTTCCGACTTTTCTAAAAACATAAATCGAGGTATTCCGATTTAGTTTATGTCGAAACTCGTCTAATAATGCACATTAGTTGTCTTGAATGTGTTTCCACGTTGTTTTGTGTTTTGTTTGCGATTATATTTGTATGTTATTTTTATCCGGATTAAATTATTAGTGTTTAAAAAAATAGTTAGAAGTTGAGAAATAATTTTTCTTGTTAATAAAAATGTTCATAAATTCTTTTACTGTTTTATATGTAATTTCATGAATTTTATGTTATTAAAATATGTTTGTTGTTTTTATTTAGTTTAGATTATTTATTTGCTTAAAGAATAGTGCCCTTATAGCGTAGTAAATTATCCTTTTAGCGTAGTAAAATATAGAGCCTTTTAGCGTAGTAAAATATAGAGCCTTTTAGCGTAGAATCTCTATAGTTTAAGTATCTACTAACTACAAACTCTATCCAATTACACTTTACAAAAATTAATTATTTAATTTATAAAACAAACACACAAAACTAACAAATTAATATATGCTGTCAAAATTCTAAAAATATTGAAATTGACACACATAAGAATTCAGGATAGCTTGGTGCTACTGGGCCTCAAATATCGAGCCTGGAACCCATAGATATATACTCTGTCCAATTAAATAATTAAATATTAATTATTATAACACAAATAAAATTCTAAAAATATTGGAATTGACACACATAAGAATTCAGGATAGCTTGGTGCTACTGGGCCTCAAATATTGAGCCTGGAACCCGCAGATATTTACTCAGTCCAATTAAATAATTAAATATTAATTATTATAACACAAATAAAATTCTAAAAATATTGAAATTGACACACATAAGAATTCAGGATAGCTTGGTGCTACTGGGCCTCAAATATCGAGCTTGTAACCCATAATTATATACTCTGTCCAATTAAATAATTAAATATTTAATTTATAACACAAACACACAATTAATATCGTTTAATTTACAGTAGACGACATGGACGTGTCGCCTGTGCATCCTGGACCTTTCTCGGATGAGATATTACTGTTACAGGGCGATCATAGGTCCGCCTACGTATGGGAGGGAGAGCTAGTGGAGCAGACTCTCCGCGCCAGGAGAGTAGACGACGTGTGGGACTGTATGCGTGAGAGAGCTTTCCATCCCCGCGTAGTCCAGCGCCTGCGTGATACGGGCTTCCATAGGATTTTTGAGATTGGGCGGCTGCGGCTCGACTGGTCTCTGATCACGGCGTTGATAGAGCGGTGGCGACCGGAGACGCACACTTTCCACCTGCCCATTGGCGAGGCCACCATCACGCTTCAGGATGTTCAGGTTTTATATGGGCTGCCTGCTGATGGACTGGCCATTGCACTGCCTCGGTATATGAGATATATGACGCGTGCCCAGTATTTGGACTTGCTGCAGCCTTTTACTGGTTTCAGGCCACAGGGTGAAGCTGCAGCTTCAGGGGGCAGTCGCATTTCTGTGATAGCTATTAGATAGCATTTGGAGGCATTTCACCCCGACATCACCAGCAAGACAGATGATCTACATATTCGCCGGTACACGAGGTTGGCATTGCTCCTTCTTTTTGGGGTGTCTTGTTCCCGAACACTTCGGGAAATCTAGTGGGTATGCGATTTCTACATCATCTTCAGCAGCTAGATAAGTTACCCCAGTACAGCTGGGGTGCTGCTGTTCTCGCTTACCTGTACAGGAGTATGTGCCGGGCTAGCATGGGCACCCAGAGCGACGTATGTGGTTTTCTGCCGCTTCTACAGGTGACAACATATTCGAATACTCTGTTCATTCTATATAGTCAAAATGACTCTTAAATTTTACGTGACCTTGTATGTTAGGTTTGGGCTTGGGAGCGGTTCCTGCCGTTGCAGCCACCTCTACCACCATTACCTCCGGATGTAGCACCTCCGTTTCTCCCTCTAGCTAGGAGGTAGGTTCTCCGGCGTGGAAACTACCGAGCCATTGATGCTCATCATAACCTCCCCCTTGTCAGGGATGTGTTGGATATGCTGGAGGCCGCACAGGTAAATATGTACCTAAACTTACTTGTTATAAATTCACTTGTGTTGCACATACTCACTTTTATGTTATTATTTGATAGTTCATCTGGACGCCATACAACGACGACTTGATAGCTGGCCTGCCCGATTATTGCTCGGCCGGCCGACTGATTTGGAGCACTTCCGTCCCGCTGATGTGCCTCGATATTGTGGAGCATCATGCCACAGAGCGGATACTTCGCCAGTTTGACCGTCCGCAGACTATACCGAGGGAGCCTACATGGGAGGCTACACATTATCAGCGGGATGATCATTCGAGGGCGGACGACGCATTTGTAGCATGCCTAGAGGCACAGGTCCATACTTGGGAGCAGCGAGAGGACCTGATTCCGCCCCCACCTTCACAGATCCAGGCGGCGACTGTTGAGATTTATACATCCTGGCACCGTCGTCGCACCCGACTGATGATCGGGAACCCCGTTCATCAAGCTGGCGGTCATTACAGACCATACGCCGGAGGCACGAGGCACTGGTATGTTTTTTTTTGGAACCCATACTTATAACTGTGATATAACGTTCTGCAATTAATATTTTAAATATTGTGCAGGCTATTGGTCATCATTTATTCTACCGGTTGGGACTGCAAATGCAGCAGCATGCCGACAATCCTGCAGTCACTGAGTATGGCCGGCAGGTGGTAGAGCTGGCTCTCCGGACACTGCAGCGAGCCAGAGAGGACGAGAGGTTAGATCACGCTGCTGAGGATGCGGCTCCAGAGCACCACCATCGGGGTAGGCCTGTCGCACGCCCGAGGGGACGGGCACGATCCAGGGCTGCCCCACGAGACAGGGCTGTCCCACGAGGCAGGGGTGCCCCACGGGGTCGTGGGGGACGGCGAGGAGGTNCACATAAGCAGAAGTTAAGCATATTTGAGAGCAAAAAAGATCAAGTCTGATTTGCAAGCAACATATGCAAGATACAAGTGTGCACGTCTGAAGCTACATGAACTAAGATAGAAGAACCAGTTTCATCATTGTGTTTATTCTAAGTCTAGTTCAATTGTAGTAGGTTTTCATATTGTACCTTTCAGCTTTCATAGAAGAAATTGTAATAGGTATATTGAGTATTCAAGTTAGAGTTAACTTGAAAGTGTCGCAACAGTTGAGGCTGTGTGCTACACTGGGATTAGAGTTAATCCTTAGGTTTACAAAGAGTTTTGTAAATGCAGTTTTTGGCTCAGTGATTTTAGTGGAGTTTGGGAAAATCCTACTGAGTAGTAGGTCGTGGTTTTTTCACCTTTTGAGCCAGGTGTTTTCCACGTAAAAAATCTCTGTGCACTTTTCTTTCAGCATTTATTATTCCGCAAACTGCTGTAGTTAGAACACTTAGAAGAACCAGGTTCTTCTAACGCGAAAATTAGGTACCACACAAATCACCCCCCCTCTTGTGTGGTATTGACGTTTATAACAATAGAAATAACTTTTCCGCAGACGGTCAGCTTTTCAGACCGACAAGACAACACACAAAACGCAGTATTCAACCGCGCTATACATATTAACTTTTTCTGAAACGAAATGACTTTTCCGCAGACGTTCAGCTTTTCAGACCGACAAGACAACACACAAAATGCAGTATTCAACCGCGCTATACATATTAACTTTTTCTGAAACGAAATAGCTTTTCCGCAGACGGTCAGCTTTTCATACCGACATGACAACATACAAAACGCAGTATTCAACCGCGCTATACATATTAACTTTTTCTGGAATAAAACAGCTTTTCCGCAGTCGGTCAGCTTTTCAGACCGACAAGACAACACACAAAACGTAGTACTCAACCGCACAAAATGTAGTATTTAACCGCGAAGGGAGACGAATATCCTGTTTGTACTAATCCGTTTTTTACTTGGTACTAGGATGTGTTTGTCTTGATTTATTCTTTTATTATCTTTTATTTTCATGTATGTTGCTTTAGTTATGGTTGTTGTGCTTTTTTCTCTTGAAGTATTATGTTATGAAATTTCAATCTTCATATTGGTCTTCTTTACTAACACCAATAAGTTGAATGTTGGAACTATCATATCATCGTCCCAACTCAAAAGGTCATGTTAGATAATAAGATGTAACAAGGTTGTGGAAACATAATTTTGTTTGATACATCTTGCAACATAAACAAGTACAGACACTTATTACAAAAAATATTACGAAAACAAAACACTAGGTGTATCCTTGATAGTTGGGTACATTAGACGAACTTGCACTAGGAGCTAGATTACCACTGCCACCCAAACCAGCTGAAGGACATTTACGACGGTCGTGTCCTGTTTGCGAGCATATGCCATATTTACGCGCATAAACGGTATCACCAACATCCATTTGGTTCCGTATACGCGTTCTCTTTTGCACTTGCAGCTTGCGCAAATAGTCCTTGTTACACAACATTTTAAATGGTTTCGGCGGCCAATGATGCTCAGCACCCAATGGCTGCAACTGCCCACTATATGTGTTTACGTATATAACAACACTATATTGCCTATCAACATAGTTGATTGCCCCTAAACCAACTTGTTGAAAGCACTTCATAGCATGTGCGTACGGCTTGTGGTAGATGGTCCATTTCCCACATGAACACAACCTGCTGGCTTCATTCACGGTTTATAGATTATTCCCCCAGTGTCCGCGGATAGCGGTGCGAACTTCAAAAATACCCCGGTCTTGATCATACTGTAAATATGAATGCCAATGTGCTCGCCTCCTGTATTTCACAAATCTTCTCATCGGTACTGGCATAAATGCAACACCCCTGTCCATCAATTCCGATGAAGCTCTGTGCCTTTCAACAAACCTCTCCGCCATCTGTTTGAATGTCATCCGGACCATGGCAGTGACAGCAATCCACGTGCAGACTTCAATAAGCCGTTGAATGACTCCGACACATTTGTAGTCAGGGATCCCCATCGTCTGCCACCATTAGCATGCAATGTCCACTTGTGAAGCTCATGTCCCATCAGCCAATTATAGGCTCTTTCGTCTAACTGCCGGATCGCTTTCATGCGCCTCCTGAATTCGCACTGCTGGTGCTCAGTTGCAGCCATCCACATTAAATCATGCAAGTCCTTGTTGGGATATTTCTTCTGGAAATTGGCCTTCAGGTGCCTCATACGGTAACGGTGGTATGCATAGGGTTCCTGCCATTCTGGCAAATGCCGTACAGAACTTAAAATACTACCATTCCGATCAGATATTAGACAAATACCTGAACGTTGTTTGACAACGTGCTGCTTCAAGTGGTTCAAAAATAGCGTCCACGTCTCTTCGCTTTCATTGGCACAAATGGCAATGCTAGTGGAAATATTTGTCCATTGGCATCTACTGCAACGACGATCAACAGCTTAATATCATACTTTCCATAGACATGAGTACCATCTATGGAAATTAGCGAACGACAATGCACAAAACCATCAATTGCTGGTTTAAATGCCCAGAACACGTAGCTGAATATATATTCCGGTATTCCTGGACTCCGCTCATGCCTCCATTCAACAACAGTCCTGGGGTTAAAGTGTTTCAGTGCGGCCATGTACTTGGGTAGAGATGAATATGACTTATCCCAGTCACCATAAATAATTTCAAATGCACGTTTGCGCCCGAGATATGCCTTTCTTTTGGTTATAGTACACCCATATTTCTGGTGGACGGCTGCAATACACTCTTTGATCTTGTACCTAATGGACATTTCCAAGTATGGAATCAAGACAAGAGAAATCAAGTCTACATCCAAGTTGAAGTGATTCTTATTGAATGTGTCCATTTCACATCTGTGGGTGCTAATATATTACCCACTTTCAACAACCCTAATTTCTTCTTGCTCGCACGCAACATCTAGTTACAACCCATAAAGTCTCTACGGCATACAACCTTGTATACCTTCGGAGTTGACTCCCTTACCGTCATCTCACGACACTCTCTTACGTTGTAGATTTTTACAGCCCTGATTAGGCGAGCTTTATCGGGAAAATACATGCCATTTGCCAGCACCGTTGGTCTAGACTCATCCCACATTGCTGACCGAACTTCGTCAAGATCCCTTGTGAGGGCATCCACATCCAACATACTTGGCAAATTATCAAGGTAGGGAATATTCCGCTCATGAAACGGCACATGGGACTCGTACACTCTTGGTCTAACGGGAGGTGGAGGAGCATGCTCCCTTGTCAGCGCAGGTTCGACATTCACTTCCTCCTCCTCATCACCCTCATCAGGGAAGGGTGTGTCATCTCCAGACTCATTGGCATTGTTGTCATAATCACTATCATCATCCCGACTCTGCGCATCTGCCAAATCGCGAGTCAATACGTCGTCTATGGGCAACTGTGTGAGGTCAGGAACATCAAGTTGCTCGTTTTCACTACACAAAAAGAACAAAATGATAAGCTACTCAACTTGATAAATACTTGACATATAGCTATATCACTTCACTTACAAGTCGTACTGTATTAACGTTCCATGATGGACATTTTCTTATTGGTGATGACTCCCGGATGGACCACCGTGGTCCAACACGCCAGAATTACGCATATTCCAACTAGGAGCGGGGTCATAACTTATAAAATTCATATCCGGACGGTAACCCCCTATGAAAAATATGAGTGTTAATACAAATCCTATTCAAGCATAAAATAAACATCGCTAAAGCGTAGAAAAATTAAAGTTTACCAGTCGTCTTGTGGATTATATAAAGTCGAAAAATTATTTCCTCGCTGCTCATTCGCCGGTGGTGATAAGTTTAAATCAAGGCAAACTCTTTCATCAGGAATCTATCCGGCAAAATCTGCTCCAGAATAATCACCCGATGACTGGGTGTTATCCCTACTATGCACACCCTCATTATTGGGAACGTCTTCAACCTTGACGTACATTTCCAACAATTTTATTACAATAAATTCCCTGTATTCATCCGGAATCCACAAAAAATCTCTAAGAGTTTCATCATCTTCGATGTTATACTCAGAATAATAAGCAAACCCCTGCGGAGTCACAGAATACGAAAATCTACCGGTTACTTTAAGGTTCACCGAACGTTTCCTCACACTCATTTTCTTACGTAACACCGATACCAATTTATCGTACTCCATTGTAAGCGGCAATTTAACATGACACTGTAGAGGTGAACTACACCTCACAGAATTATTCTCCATTACAACCTCACCCCCCAATATAATGAAACCCTTATTTTTGGCTCTTCAGACATTATAAAAAATGCTTGATAACAAGAAGAAAAGTATGAACGGAAGTTTGAAGGAAAGTTTTGAATGGATTTTCATAAAATCCTAACGCCTTTAAATAAGGCAGTCCTAGCTCGGGGTGCAGAATTTTTTTATGTAAAACGCAGTATAATACCGCGCTTTATATATTTAAATTATTGTTATGTCAGTTAACCGCAGAACACTTATTGGTGGGATCAAAAAAGAAGTAAAATGCAGTATAATACTGCGCTTTATGTAAAACGCAGTATTATACTGCGCTTTACTTTAACGGCTAAAATTCCGTTAAAGTAAAACGCAGTGTAATACCGCGTTTTAGGTAGAAAAATAACTTTTTTTTTAAAACTGTAAAAACGTATTTTGAGTCCAAAAAACTTGTCATTTAAGTTTCGGACTCTTAGCATCACCCTTTAACAAAAGAAGTTGGGTTTGAACGTGTGCTCAACACGAAGTCTGAACAACTAGTACACCATATTAGACAAAATTGTTATCTTTTTCGGCTGAGCAAGAAATACAAGAAATACACAGTGGTTTGCAGGCTATTACACAGTGGGGGATTTACCCAGTGCGCGTAGAGTGCTCACCCGAAGGGCAGAAGCTGTGGCAGAAGCTGTAGCGGCTGCGGGTTTTCCTGGGATTCCAAAAAAAAAAAGAAATACAAGAAATACAAGAGTATCACAATGACTTTTCAGCTTTTGAAATGTGTCATACCGCGATTCATAAAAATATGGTCAATATTATAAACACTCAAGAATATGATGGAAAATTGTATGTGTATTGAATGTCAAGCTCAGTTTAAATACAAGTCTTCCTAAGAGTACTCCTTGAATTAGGAGACTTATTCAAATCAAAACACTATCTAAAGCTAACTAACTGAATGATAAGTATGAACTAAAAGGATAACTCTAAATCAATATATAATCTAAGGATAAGCATGAAAGCTAATAACTAATCCAAAACAACTAGGTACAACTGTTGTTCCAATACGCCCCCCTCAAGTTATGCGATGTGTAACTAAGCCTAACTTGAACAAATTTCGATCAAAGGCTGGTTTGGCAAGTGGCTTGGCGAGCGTATCAGCTAGTTGGTCAGTAGAATGAACATGAACAACTTGAACCCCCTTCTGTTGAACATGGTTGCGCACAAAGTGAAAGTCCACCTCAACATGCTTCATGCGACTATGAAGGCCTGGATTCTCGCTTAGGTAAGTGACACCAATGTTGTCACAGTAGATTGTGGGAGTATCTTTGATAGGAAGCTTCATCTCAAGCAATAGGTTTTTCACCCATAACAGTTCAGCAAGAGCGTTGGCAATAGCTCTATATTCTGCTTCAGTTGATGAGCGAGCGGCAATTTTCTGCTTTTTTGAAGACCAACTGATGGGGTTACGATCAAGAAACAGAATATAGCCAGATGTGGAGGATCTGTCAGTGAGATCTCCAGCCCAGTCGGCATCAGAATACATGTGCAGATTAAAATCACAATTTGGGGATACACGGAGGCCAAACTGGATTGTACCACGAAGATACCTGAGAACACGTTTCACAGCTTTCCAATGTAGGTCTGATGGTGATTGCATAAATTGGGACAGTTTATTGACCGCATAGGAAATGTCTAGCCTTGTAAAGGACAGATATTGAAGTCTGCCTAGGACTCGGCGATAGCGAGTTGCATCTGTAAGGTCAGCCCCATCATTGAGTTTGAGTAAGTCGGAGTTACTCATTGGTGTTTTAGCACTTTTACAATCAGACATCAATTCTACACTTAGAATTTCATTGATATAATTTGCTTGAGATAGACTAATGTCATCTAAACTGCGAATCACCTCAACGCCAAGAAAGTAATGAAGGTTTCCCAAATCTTTAATTGAGAAGCGAGAAGCAAGGGAAGCTATAACCTCATTCACAGTGATAAGATTGTTGCCGGTGACGATGATGTCGTCAATATATACCAGAATGAACATGAAACCAGCGTTGCTGATCCTAACGAATAGAGAGTGGTCCGATTCAGTCTTGACAAATCCCATGTACAAAAGATGTCCTTTGAGTGCATTGTACCAAGCCCGAGGTGCTTGCTTCAGGCCATAAATTGCCTTGCGCAACTTCAAGATATGAGTCGGGTTGTTGGCACAAGTAAACCCCGGAGGTTGCATCATGTAAACCTCCTCTTCAAGATCACCTTGAAGGAATGCATTGTTGACGTCAAGCTGACGAAGGGGCCACTGAAATCGAAGAGCAGCAGCAAGAATGATTCGGACAGTGGTGGGTTTGACTACCGGACTGAAAGTCGAGTGAAAATCAATACCCGGCCTCTGAGTAAATCCTTTTGCAACTAGTCTCGCTTTGTAGCGATCAACCAAACCATCTGCTTTCCTCTTAATCCTGAAAAGCCACTTACATGAAACAACATTTTTAGAAGGATCATTTGGAACTAGTTCCCAAGTACGGTTATTCAGCAAAGCATCAAATTCTAATTTCATAGCTTTTCTCCACTCAGGGTGTTTCTCGGCTTGTTTGAAGGTATGTGGTACAAGTGAGGTTTCTAAATGAGCAAGGTAGTCAAAAATTTTCTTAGGTTTTTGAATGTTATTCTGTGAACGGGTGATAATACGATTGGGAGGGGAAGGGCAGCGGGAAAGTATGGGTTCGACTGGTGGTGCCGCTGGTTCGAACAGAGACAGTAGGAGGAGGTGCCATAGGTTTGGATTGGGGTGTTCTGCGGTGATACACTCGAAGTGGGGGAGAGATTTGTGAAGGTTTAGATGTAGAAGATGGTGAATTTATAGGTGTGTTGGGGTTTGGTGGTTGGCGGACAGTGGTCGAAGGTATCGGAGAAGATGGGCATGGGCAAAGAGACTCCTGGGCAATGGGAATTATAGAAGAAGAAGGAGAGAGAGGATTACATGGAGTTGAAGTCTTGGAAGAGTCCGAATTTGCTTCTGCCACTGGCATGCCGGAAATGGAGGATGGTAGTGGTGGGTCAATTTGGTCTGGGGAAGCAGATGTCATTTTGGTTTGGGGTTCTGCCACTGGAGTTGGTATTTCAATGTGGGGGGGGGGGGGTCTAAAATATTAGAAACATTGGGGGTGAGATTGGGTGTATTAGAAAATGCACTAGTTGTCCATTCCAGGTGCCTTTTTTGAATTGTAATATTAGAGAACAAAGTTTTGAAAGGAAAGTTATTTTCAACAAAATGCACATCACGGGATAAATAAATTTTTGATGAGATTGGATCAAAGCATTGGTGGCAGTGATGGGACAATGAAAAACCGAGATAAACACATGGGGTGGATTTTGGTTCAAGGTTTTTAGAGTATGGTTTAAGCCATGGATAACATAAACACCCAAAAATTCTTAGAGAAGCATAATCAGGTGTTCTACCAAATAATTTTTCAAAAGGAGAATTATTATTTAAAAGTGTGGTAGGGAGTCTGTTAATTAGATAGACCGCATGGTGACAGGCAAAGGACCAAAAAGGTGATGGGAGAGACGCCTCATGTAAGAGTGTTCGTGCAGTTTCAATAATGTGACGATGCATGCGCTCAGCAAGAGCAACTCTTTGAGGTGTATAGGGTGGAGTGGAAAGGTGTTCGATACCGTGAAGCGAGAGATAAGGGTCAAGACTTTTATACTCTCCTCCACTATCAGTATAGAGCGATAGAATTTTGGTATCGAAATATTTTCTATCAAGGGATGGAATTTTTGAGAAATGTCTCTGACTTCAGATTTATTTTTAAGTGTGTAGAGCCAAGTGTATCTTGTGTATTGATCAACAAAAATACAATAATATAATTTTTTATCAATAGATAACACAGGAGAGGGTCACCATAAATCATTGAAAATAATTTGAAGAGGTATAGAGCTTTCCAGAGTTAATGTGTGAAACGGATGCCGATGGGCTTTATTAGACAGACAAGAATTACAATAAAGAAACTTGTCTTTTGTGATTCGTGCAAGTTGGTCACGAAGGCTGAAGATCCGAGTCTGGGACTTGTTTGCATAAGCAGTGTGCAAGGAGTCCCAAGCATGTTTGGATGTGTTGGCAGCAGCAACTGTGGAAGCAATGGTAGGGTCAACAGACGCCATAAGAGCGTTCTGGATGAGTTGATCCTGACGGAACCAAAGTGTATAAGCAGGATTAGGAGTTGTATTGATGCCAAAAGTAGTGGTCGGTGTGGGAATCAGGGTAGACCCATCAAGGTGATCATAGAGATCATGGCCGTGCATAAGCATGGAGAATTGAGCTTTCCAAGTGGCAAAATTGTGACTGCCACTAAGTTTGATAGGTAGTTGGGAAGCAGGGTTTAATTGGATGATGGTTGTGGTGCCGCTAGTGTTGTCGGCATTGACAATTCTGGTAGTGTTTCCATCTTTCGTCATTGGAAAGAAGAAGAAGAAAAAAATATCGGATCGTGCTCGTTAGAGTTGTATAGGCTCGGATACCATATAAACACTCAAGAATATGATGGAAAACTGTATGTGTATTGAATGCCAAGCTCAGTTTAAATACAAGTCTTTCTAAGAGTACTCCTTGAATTAGGAGACTTATTCAATTCAAAACACTATCTAAAGCTAACTAACTGAATGATAAGTATGAACTAAAAGGATAACTCTAAATCTATATCTAATCTAAGGATAATCATGAAAGCTAATAACTAATCCAAAACAACTAGGTAACACTGTTGTTCCAATAAGTATAGATTTGTATAGCCAATTTAAAATTGTTCGGTATGATGATGTAGTTATTGTTATGGCAATATACTGATTCTAGTTGTATATGTTTCATTGATGTGGTATTCTTTTCTTTTTTATTGGTTTAAAAAAATACTTTTATTTTTATATTTAAAAATAATTTAACTTTTTTTTAGTTTTAACCCTAATACTAACATGCTTTTATAACTTTATAATTGTTATTATATTTTTAAAACAATAAATTTTAAATTATACGTTTTTGTTAAAATAGCTGTCCAATATGAATCTAACAACACATAAAATGGAACAACCAGGGAGTGATAGTTTATTACTTACTTTATTGTAATTGTAATAAAATTAAAGATTAAGACCTTAACGTATTCAAAGTTCCTATTAATCCGTCAAAGCAAACATATTACTACTTCTAATTAAACAAAACTAGATAATTTCAGCCAATCAGAATACAGCATCGAGGCCTCTCAATCCGGCACGAACTTCAAGTTCGAATAATAACCGTCCAATCATTTTTAGAAAACACAACTAACGCATTTAATAACCGTAGATAATGGATTAGAAAAGCACAGGGATAATCATTCTGAACCGTCAGATATACAATTTTGATAACACGATACCCTCCACAACACGTTATTATATATATAATCCTTAACCTCCACTCTTTGAGAACTTTTTCATTTTACAAAACAAAAAGAGACAAGAAGAAGAAAAAGAAGAAGATTTCATAAGAGGTTAGTCAGCTGTTTTCCTACTTATATTTTTGAATTTCTCTTGTATATATGATATATATGAAGAAATTGATCGGTTATATTTTCGTTATTTTTCTCTGTGGAAATTTTAGGGTTAGGGTTTCTGCCTATATATGATAACTTAGAATTGTAGCTGTAGCTGCATAAAGTTAGGGTTTTTACGGAATGTTTGATTTCTATAATATTTTAGGGATTTAACTCTTCTACTTTGGTTCCTATAATAGTTTCGGAGTTTGCTGTTCTTATTTAGTGATTTTAAAAAAGGAAAGAGATTGCTCCCTTTTCGTCAGAAAGAGAGTGCTTGGCTAGGATTCAACACTGTTTATCTTGTAGCAAATTTGAATGTGTTTTCCTTTGGTTTTCTTTTTTTGAATTTCCTAAAATATTAGGACTAGTCAGCTCTTTTTGACACTCATGTTATTTGGAACATTTGGAAAAATCATAGGAGAAAATGATGTTTTGCTCCAAGTAGCTATTATGATGTCATTCTTTTGGGTACATAGGCAGTATATAGTATAGAGTGATGTAATGTTCTTCGGATTTGTACAGTATGTGTGTCTTGATCCCCCTGGAAGACTAAAAGAATTTGGCTTTCCTGAAAAAAGTAAACTTACGGAAGCATCTATCTCTATCACGCACTTCAAAAATCATCTCAAAGCTGAAGTGAAGAAAAAAGCCAAGTTATTGCAAAACAGCAGAATTTAATTCTATAAGGTAGGGCTTTAGTTTTTCATTAGAAGCTAAGCCTAGAGTTGATTGACAGGTTAACCCCAATTTCAATTGCTATGGATTTTCCCCCTTCTTGTTTAGTGCAAGTTTGAAGTACTTCTCTTTATTTTGCGAGATTCTTGGTATGCTTTTCATGTATTAGTGCAAAATAGAGTCTTTCTCAAGTCTTTGTGCTCATAAGAGAATGCTAGTGTGAGACAACACTTTATTTTGGTGATAAATTGAACATGGATTTCTATTGTTCTGAACACATTTGGGAAAAATCATTGTAAAATTATATATTTCCCTCCAAATAGCTATTGCCATGTCATTCTTTTTTAGTCATAGTGAGTATATTGCATGAATCAATCTTATGTTCTTCAATTTGCTCATTTTGGGGGTTGTCTCTGTTTAATCATCAACTTCCTGTGGTGTAAGTTGAAAGTTAAAATCTTTCATTTAGCTTTCACCACCTTGTATTTAATCTTGTGAAATTCTGGGTGCCTTTCTTTTTTAATTTTAAAATTAAGTCTTCCTCATGTCTGGATTAAAATAAATAATTGTTTGACTATGGTTTTCAGATGGCTCGTACCAAGCAAACTGCTCGTAAGTCTACAGGAGGAAAGGCTCCAAGGAAGCAACTTGCTACCAAGGTCTATTTCCTTCTAGTTTATTCTTGGTCTTCACTAAAATGTTTTTTCCGTATGTATTAGTTTTTAATTTTGTATCTTATGTGTATTAGGCTGCTCGTAAGTCTGCTCCTACCACTGGTGGTGTGAAGAAGCCACATAGATACCGCCCTGGTACTGTTGCTCTTCGGTAAGTGCATTTTCTTAGATTACTTCTGGTTGTCCTTGGGGTTTATCAGTGTAAATTGCAGCTTAATTAGCATTATATGTTTGCAGTGAAATCCGTAAGTACCAGAAGAGTACTGAGCTCTTGATCAGGAAGCTTCCGTTCCAGAGGCTTGTTCGTGAAATTGCCCAGGACTTTAAGGTAGATTTTGTGGATCAATTATTTGGTTTATTGGTTCTGAATTTGATACTGTTATGGTAAGGAAGATGTGTAGCCTATGTTGTTTTCTGGTGATTGATCATTCTTTTTTGTATTTCTTCTGCTATTCAGACTGATCTGCGTTTCCAGAGTCATGCGGTGCTGGCTCTGCAGGAAGCTGCTGAGGCCTATTTGGTGGGTCTCTTTGAGGACACTAACCTTTGTGCCATTCACGCCAAGCGTGTGACAATTATGCCTAAGGACATTCAGCTTGCTAGACGAATCAGGGGCGAGCGTGCTTAATTTGATCTACTAGCTAGTAGCATTGTTGGTCCTTGTCTTTCTTTTCTTTGTAAGACGTAAAGACAGTAACTAAATCTAGTAGTAGGGCTTGTTGCTTTGAATTTGTTGGTGGCTGGCGGTGTGCTGTAATTTGTTGGTGTTTTGTTTTGGAGAAGGGAAAAACATGATATTTTGTTTGGATCTCTAATGTTTTGTTGTCACACCACTGGTGTCGAACATTGGTCAGCGTTTTCTTCTAATGGTTAGTTCAAGTGATTGTGATAATATATTATACTACTGTGCTCCTAGTAAACATAGGATGTATTTGTCCCAGTTAAATGGGATGGCCTGGATTTGGGTATTGAAAGTGTGGACTAGGTTTTCTGGTGCATCTGTTGTAGTAATCACTAACTCACTATTTTGAGATATTTGCATCTGATGCTACATCTTATTGAATTAAATCTGTACTTTGGTTAGGAAGGTATCACATTAGAAAATGTATGTATCCTTCATTTAGGATCTGGTTAACTCACTGCATTGCCACTAATCTCGAAGCCTCTATCACGCAGATCACCTTTGTCCACAGCATATTCTGATACTAATACAATTTCAATATGTTAGTACTTTCAGTACTGAAACCTGCTGTGTTTCAGAAAACCGCATGCAACAATTGTATCTTGAAAGCTTAAGGCTTATGTTTGTCAGTAGGGGTGGCAAACGGGTGGGTCAGGTCAGACATGGGACGGGTCAAAAATGGATAAATTATTCGATCCGATCCATATTTAATACGGATAAAAAACAGGTTAACCGGCGGATAACATGGATATGGGTAATCATATTATCCATGGCTTCTTGAATATGATCACTTTTGGGAGAATTTCTAGTCTACCTGAGGAACCTTTAACTTGAGGCTTTACAAATGTAAAAGTTAAACCCATTAGTTATCTATTGGTTACCCATTTTCTAAACGGATAATATGGTTCTTTATCCATATATGACATATTTTTTAAAAGTTTATTATCCAACCCATATTTTACTGGATAATATGAGTGGTTAACATTTTTATTTTAACCATTTTGCCACCGCTAATCAGTAGTTATTGGGGATAATAACAGAACTTATTTAATCTTAGTCTGATATTAATCCAACCAGTGAAAGCATTTATTAAATGAAAGAGTTCAGAATGTTTGCCGGCTCTTGGCGTAACTCTTTCAAAATTTTAGCCCCTAACGAGAAGATGCGATTCAATTGTCGTCTTAGCTGAACGGGCTGTTTCCATGGGGTAATTGCATCACATTAATTCACCTATCATAAACTAACAAGTATTACAAGAGGTAAAGAAGGTCATACACGAGTGTAATTAATCCAAAAAATTGCTCCTATGCACAATGCTATGAAGCGTTACGCTCTCCTTTTTACTTTTACTTATATCCATTCTAGCAGGAAAAAAAAAGGGTGATTATGGACATTTTGCTCATCATATCCCACACCCTCTCTCGCTGTTTTTCTAATAACCCCCCCGCCCCCCTCCCCCCC
>NC_031993.1:7723111-7750494 GCF_001879085.1 Nicotiana attenuata | reverse complement strand
CTTTCGTTTTATAACCCTAACCCCCCCGCCCCCCTACCCCCCCCCCCCCCCCAAACTTCGGACTTTGACATGGCCAGAATGTTTCAAACAACGTTCCTTTCACGGAAGAAATTCAAAAATAGCCAGATTTACAAGTTATCATTCAAAAATAGTTACAGCTTCAAAAGTAATCGAAATTTAGCAACTTTTCATATAAAGATAAATCTGAACGAAAACACTGTTCAAAATCCAGAAAATACTCCAGTATAATATACTGGAATTCCAGTATACTTATGCCGGAACTCCTGTATAATTATACTGGAACTTTCCGTGTTGCAGCAAAATAGTGGCTATTTTTCAATGACTTTGCAAACGCTGACTATTTTTGAATGACCAGTCCGAAAACTGGCAAGCCCGTGCTATTTTCACTCCTTTCAACCCCCCCCCCACACCACTAGGGGTGTACAAAGAAAACCGACAAACCGTACCAACCCGATAATCCGAGTCAAACCGGGGAAAAAAAACCCGACTATGGTTTGGTTTGATTTGGTTTGGTGTTGGGAAAAAAACCCGACCATAATTGGTTTGGTTTGGTTTTAACTAAAGAAAGTCAAGCCGAAACCAAACCAACCCGACATACATATATAGAAATTTTAGATATATTTAATATATAAATATTCTTATTGTGATATAATTTATAAATGTTTCTTAAACTTTTTCAGAATTTATCTTTTAAGGTATTATTTCAAGGTTGGTCTTAGAACTTTTGAATGTTCCAATAAGTTTTATAACCATTAATATGAAAGTACAAGAGGGGGGGGGGGGTGAATTGTATTATTTTTAAACTTAGACTCTATTAGTTGACTGATTTACCAATTAGTCGACTTGATGCAATAAAATAACAGTGGTAATGGAAGAATATAAAATACAGAAAGTAAGTGCAGAAATCTAAAGACACCGGAATTTTATACTGGTTCGGATTCATATTGAATCCGAGTCCAGTCCCCTTGGGTTGCAAGGGAGTTCTCTTTAGCAATTGCGTTTCTTCGAGTACAATAGAAATGATTTGATAGCTCAGTTCTTATAACACTCGTCTTCTTTTGATACAATGCCTCACCAGTGTTATACTCTCCTTTTTCTCTAACTTGTTACACAGCAGATCTCAATGAGCCACAATGTTTGTTTGTAGTAGAATAAAGAGAGAATTTTGGTTTGATCAAAGTATATTTATCTAAGGATGCAAACTAAGTATAAATACTTTGGTGAAGACTTTGAGCAGAAGTGATTTCAGCAACCCAAGGGATTTGATCCTTGGAAAGAGATTGATTCTTTCCATGAATAAGATTTCTGGCCATTGCTCTTCCTTGATGAGAGAAGATTGATTGCCTTCCTTCTTTAGTCATTGATCAAGATTTGCTCTTGAATTGTTGGTCTTTCCATAGTTGGTAGCTCTTGATCACTTCCCTTTTTCAGCTGTTGAAGACAAAGATTTGCTTCTTGATTATCGGTTTTTCCAAAGTCGGCAGATCAGCGAATCTCCTTGATTTTCTCCTAGAATGTGTAGGCCTTGATTGACGCCTGAGTTTCAGGCTTTCACACGATTCTTTCCATCGCAGCTTTCCACAATTTTGGCTGATTGATTTCCAGCACAAATATATTATTGACATTATTAAAATCAGATCTAACAATCTCCCCCTTTTTGATGATGTCAAAATAATATATTTGTATAAATACCAGTTGACTTTCCTATATTTTACTCCCCCTGAATGTATGCAGTTTGAGGATCCTGGCACTCCCCCTTGGTTCATGCAGTTGACTTCCCTGTATGAGGATCCTGGCAGTCCCCCTCAGTTCATGCAGTTGACTAGTCCATTATTGTAGTCGACTCTTGGTACGGATGCTACCTGTGCCATAGTCAACTGTACCTGTACAGATACAACATATACTTTTCTCCCCCTTTTTGGCATCATCAAAGAGGGAACAGACTAATAATCACACAGAATATATAGCACGAAGCAGTAGCATGAGAGTTCAGTCATAAACACCTAGAGCAAAAGAAAAAAGAAAAAATTGTCCAATGGCTGAAACAACAGCCCCAACCAGCAGCTGCAACATAGCAAAACAAAGCAAAAAAAATTGTCTTAAACATCCCATTAGCGACGCAAGAAATAAGTAAGGGTATTGCAGATGGCTTCCTTCAATTGTTCAAAGCTAGCATTGGCTGAGATGCTCACTCCATCTATCCTGTCATGAATTTTACTGAAAGCTTTAACGGCATTCTTGATGATAGGCTATAATTGCATATTTTAGTCGCTTATTACACTCGAATTTACTGCACTTTAATTGAGTTTGCGCTTTAATCGCTAGTGTTTTGCACTAATTGTGTGTTTTATGCCTTGTAGGTGTGATTCCGAGCTATATAGATGTTATGGAATGAATTTAAGTGATTTGAAGCTTTGAAGTCTGAGTAAAAGCTCAAGGAATTAAGCCGGGATCGTGTTCGGGGGTCAAATTTGATAATTAAGTACGAACGAAGACTTGAGGAGGCATAATGCGCACTGTCTAGTAAAATAGACATAACTGTTTGCTCAGACCTCCATTTGGAGTCCACAATATATGGTTGGAAAGCTAAATCAAAGGGCTACAACTTTCATGTTTTACGTTTTTCCAAATTCCTAACGGAACAGGGTGAAAAACCGCGATTCCACCGCAACCGCGGCAGAGTGTACTCGCGGACAACTGAAGAATCAGAGAGTATGTTTGGCCGCGGTTTGACCGCGACCGCGGCGGGACCGCGGCAGGAAGCGAAAATTTCAGGGTCTAAAGTGCAAAACATGGGGTTTTAAGTCCTAAACCCTATATTAAACAAAGGAGGTCGGCCAAGAACAAGGAGGGGGACATATTTTGGACACAAATTAGACCTAAGGAGGCGGAGAGACACTACTTTAGGGTTAGACAACACCCTTGGAGGCAAGAACACATTGGGAGCAAGGTGGAGAATTCTTCTACGAGTTTTTCCTTCCTCTTCCTATTTTTCATTGTTGGTTATGACTTTTAGTATTGTAGTTTTACATACTATTATGAATAGCTAATTTGTTATCTAGAGTTTTGATAGAACCTTTTGTAGGATAAATTCTTGTTATGTTTTTATATAATTGAGCCATAGCTTTTCTCTATTTGTTCAACTACGTTTATATTCTGGTTGATTGAAGAGCTCTCAATTAGCTGTGCCTATTTAGTATGCATAACTCGGGAGAGAGTGCATATTTAGGTAGTTGTTGAACAACACCACTCCCAGAGTATATGAGGGATCAATAACCGAGGGTTTAAAGGTGGGATTAGGGATAACGAAGCCTTGGGTGCGATCTGAAGTGAGCTGTATTAAAAGCCAGCTAGCGTAGCTCGGGAGAGTGCGTCTAGTAAATTGTCGTAATTACTCGGGAGAGATTTACGGCTATAAGAGTGCTCATGATTGGTAGAGAATACTTAGGCAAAATTATAGAAGACATAGCGGAAAGGATTCCGACAATAGGGGAAATCATAACTCTAGACCTCCTTAATCTTTTCTCGAACCCTCAGTATCGTTAGTTGTTAATTTACTATTTTAATTTGTTAGTTAAGTAGTTAAACACAAGAATCTTAATATCTATAAGTTAGGAATTGTTCAGGCTTGTCTTCTTGGTGATAGTGAACAGCTGTAGCTAAACCTTAGTTCTCTGTGGGATTCGACTCCGGACTTGTAAACCGGATTATATTTGCAGCAACTGCTTAGTCCTTTTTATAAGGCATAGTTGGGCGTGATCAATTCTCCCGAACTTTGAGAATAGCAACTCTTATATTTGACACATCAGACACTGTTTCCTTGGAGATGGCGTGAATGTCATCAACAGTAGACTGAGTGGCTGTGAGGAGATTCTTGATTTTAGAGAGTTGAGTGGTGATGGCACGAAGCTTTTCATCAAGACCGGGATCAGCAAGGCTGGGGTGAGAGACAGGAGACTTAGACGAGGGTTCTAAAGGAGCAGGCTTAACTTCTCCCTCGTGCTTCTTAACCCAGGAGCCCTTGACACTGACATACCCCATACTAGCAAAATCTCTAGAGTTGTAGGATCTTGAGATAGTGATAAAGGGATAGTCGGAAAGGGAAATTTGATGAGATTCCAGAATATGAGTGATGACCATGCCGTAGGGTAGACTGGTGGGATCTTCAGCGCTTTCAATCATGAAATTTATAACCCAGGAGGAAAGCTTGACTTTGAGTTTGGTCACTAGGCAATACACTAAGAAAATGTCCCTTTGAGAGAAGGTTGAAAAGGACCCAGTGCGGGGAAGCAGAGTGGTTGCTACAATGTGGGCCAGAACACGAGTCTCAAAACTAACGTCACTGGGACCTAACTGGTTTGGGAGAGAATCAGAGGAACACTCAGCAATACACTGTTTGGCTTGGTCAAAACAAATTTCAAAATCATCGGCCAGGTGTTTTTGAACAGCATAGGGAAACCAGAACATCGATATTGAAAGAGAGAATCAAATAGAGCACAATCAAGAACAATGCGCTTACCCAATACTAAGGATTCCAACCTGTCAGGCTTATTGGAGCGGAGATTGGCATAGAACATCTTTACCAGGGGTTCATAGACCTTAGGCGGAGGGATAGAGAGAAACTTGGCCCACCCTTGATGCACAAAGAGGTTTTTGGTCTTACAATTTAGGGCTTCCATGTCGTCTAGGTCGACTACCCTTCCATGAGCAATAGGCTTGTCTTTCAGGGCAATGAAGAAATCCTTATTTGGAGAATCCCAGAAATTTAGGTCGGATTCTAGAGAGGCAGAGAGATCGAACTTTGATTTCTTTGGGGTAGAAGAGACATGAGGGTCTTCTAAAGGGCGTTTCCCTAGGGCTTTTTCTCCTAAGGTTTGAGAGTGATCGGACAAATCTCCCCGAGAAGAGGCGAAACCTTCAGAGTGGTCAGACCCTAGGTCTACCTTTTCTGGAGGCATAGAAGGGGTTTTTGTTCTGGAACGGGTACTTTTTCTAGTGGATGCAGAGGGATTTCTAGGTTGCTTGGCCATTGCAGAAGGATGGTTTAGTTGGAGCTTTGGAGAAGGAGAGGGGTTTTCTAGAGACAGGGATGAAGTGATTGAAAGAGGTTCTACGCCTTAAGAAGAAAACCCTTCTAACGGTTGAGTCCGGAAAAGGAAAAGTTGTCAGTTGAAGGGACACGATGATTGGCTTTCCTACTTTGAACTACGAACTAAAGTGAAAGAAGAAGAAAAGAGAGGGAAAGAAAATGGAGGCGTAATTAATGCATGGGAAAAGTACAATCATTAGACCTGCAAAAAAAGTTGTAGTACACATAGGCCCTATAGTTTATTAATTAAGCAAATAATCCCAAGTAATTTCCTTAGTGTACAGAATCTATCCTCTAAAAGAGGCTTAGTAAAAATATCCGCTAATTGATCAGTAGTACCTACGAAAGATATTTTTATGTCTCCCTTAAGCACATGATCTCTAATAAAATGATGCTCAATATCTATATGCTTTGCTCTAGAGTGATGCACAAGATCTTTTGAAAGACAAATAGCACTAGAATTATCACGAAAAATTTGTATAGGTTTAAAGGAGAGTTCATAGTCACTCAGTTGGTGAGACATCTACAGTAGTTGTGCACAGCATTGTCCAATAGCAATGTATTCAGCTTCAGTGGTGGATAATGCAACTGATGCTTGTTTTTTTACTATTCCAGGATATCAAAGCCTTTCCAAGTAATTGACATGTGCCACTAGTGCTTTTTCTATCTTCCTTGTCACCTGCAAGATCAGCATCGGAAAATCCTTCTAATTTAAAAGAGTTAGAGCGAGGATACCATAGTCCATGAGATACAGTTCCAATGAGGTATCGAATGATTCTTTTTACTACAGTCAGATGAGATTCCTTAGGAGCTGACTGGAATCTAGCACATTTGCACACACTGAACATAATATCCGGTCGACTTGCTGTCAGATATAATAATGATCCTATCATCCCACGATATTTGGTTTCATCCACGGGAATTCCCTGATCATCTTTGTCTAGATTTGTTGAAGGACTCATTGGTGTACCAATGGATTTTGCATTGCTCATGCCAAATTTTTGGATCAGTTCCTTTGTATATTTTGTTTGACATATAAAGGTTCCCTCTTCAGATTGTTAAATTTGAAGTCCAAGAAAGAATGTTAACTCCCCCATCATGCTCATCTCAAATTCGCTTTGCATCAGATTCGAAAATTCCTTGCACATAAGAGGGTTATCACTACCAAATATAATATCATCAACATAAATTTGAATAATGAGATTACCTTCTGGTGATATTTTAATAAATAAAGTAGTGTCTACTTTGCCTCTTGTGAAGCCATAATCAACAAGAAAAGAGCTAAGTCTATCATACCATGCACGTGGAGCTTGTTTCAGTCTATATAATGCCTTAGTAAGCTTGTATACATGATAGGGAAACTTTGAATCCACAAATCCAGGCGGTTGTTTCACGTATACTTCTTCTTCAATAAAACCATTCAAAAAGGCGCTTTTGACATCCATCTGAAATAGTTTGAATCCTTTGAATGATGCGTATGCCAAAAGAATTCGAATAGATTCCAAACGAGCTACTGGAGCAAAGGTTTCGTCATAGTCGACTCCTTCTTCTTGTGAATAACCCTGAGCAACTAGTCTGGCTTTATTCCTTACGACCTTTCCATCCTCGTTCAATTTATTTCTGAAGACCCACTTCGTTCCGATTACAGAGACATTTTCAGGTTTGGGTATCAAATTCCACACTTGATTTTTACTAAATTGATCTAACTCTTCCTGCATTGCTTGAACCTAGCTCGAATCCTTTAGAGCTCCCTCAATCTTTTTTGGCTCAACTTGGGAGATTAATGCAACATTCGCTTTCTTTTTGAGAGCTCCCCTTGTTTTCATTCCTTCATTTGGATCCCCAATGATGAATTTTTGAGGATATTTGGGTTCGCTTCTCCATTCATTTGGGCGTACGATGTTTGTAGTCGACTCTGTTGGATGATCTGGTACACTGCTGCTGATTGCATTAGTCGACTCTATCATAGCAGATGTATCAATTGACTCTTGAGTTTTGCTAGTCTCCTGGTTTTCTTGAGCTTGATCTTCTTCACTTGCAGTAGTTTCTTTCTCGACCAAGGGATTATTTTCATCGAATATAACATGTACAGATTCTTCTACACATAATGTGCATTTCTTATAAACTCTAAAGGCTCTACTATTCAATGAATAACCCAGAAAAATACCTTCATCACTTCTTGGATTAAATTTTCCAAGATTGTCCTTACCGTTATTGTGAATGAAATACTTGCTTCCAATGGGATGAAAGTAACTGATGTTTGGACGTTTACCTTTCCATAATTCATAGGGGGTCTTCTTCAAAATGGGCCTTATGAGACATCGATTGAGAATATGACATGCTGTACTTACTCCTTCTGCCCAGAAGTGGTTTGGCAGTGAATGATCGAGTAACATAGTTCTTGCCATATCTTGGAGGGTTATGTTTTTTCTTTCTACAACCCCATTTTGCTGTGGTGATCGTGGTGCTGAGAATTTATGAGTGTACCCCTGATCATTGCAGAAATCTTCAAATGCTCTACTTTCGAATTCTCCTTCATGATCACTCTGAATTGTTGAAATCAGATATCCCTTTTCTCTTTCAATCTTTTTGCAGAAGATTTCGAAATTTCTTAAAGCTTCATCTTTATGAGATAAGAAAATTATCCAAGTGAAACGTGAATAATCATCAACAATAACAAAAGCATATCTTTTTCCTCCTATACTGGCAGTTCTAGTAGGACCAAATAAGTCCATATGGAGCAGTTGCAAAGGTTTAGAAGTAGATACAATGTCCTTATTTTTGAAAGAGTTTCTGGTTTGCTTACCAGTTTGACATGCATCGCAGATATGAGTTCTAGAAAAATTCAGTTTGGGTAAGCCAACAACTAATTCATGTTTGGACAACTTTTCTATCAAATGCATGCTAGCATGACCAAGTTTCCTATGCCATAACCATGGATCATCAGACATGGATGATAAGCAAATATGACCATTTATCTTTTCAAAACTATCAAGAATATAAACATTTTCATACCTTTTACCGGGGAGGACTGTTTTACCTGATTCATCTTCTATAGCACAACCCGTTTTCTTAAAGTTTACCTCATATCCTGAGTCGCATAGTTGACTTATGCTCAGGAGGTTGTAGTTGAGTCCATCAACGAGATATACTTCAGTGATGTCACAGTTGTTATTGAAGTGAATTGTTCCAGTACCAACTATTTTACCTTTTGAGTCATCCTCGAACTTAACGCTTCCTCCATCAATTTTTGTAACTTCTTTGAACAGGTTTTTATCACCTGTCATATGACTGGAACACGCACTATCTAGATACCATTTTCCTTTGCGGCTTCTTCTGTGGTGTTCCTGCAAAACATAATGATCACTTTCTTTTAGGTACCCAAGCTTGCTTGGGTCCTGGATGGTTAGTATTACTAGGTTCGGAATTATTTTTTGGTTTCCAAACCCATCTTGACACGTTAGCTTTACAAAAGCGACAAAAAGAATATTTGTGCCCACTTTTATTACAATAGTGACATGAGAGATCTGACCTACCTTTAGGTCTTTCATTTGTGTTAGTACTAGTGGACTTTGTACTGGCTGGTCTTTTTTCAGTTGACTTGTAAGTCGCCTGGTTTGACCTGACAGAACTGTGACTGGTGGATTTGCGCATGCCATTAAGTTGCATTTGCAATTCCTCAAACTCTTCTTGAAGTACTTCTTTTTCAATTTCACATACTTCGTGTTTGAGTTTCCGGTCTTTAACTTCTCTATTTAGTCTCTTAAGCTCATTCATCATTTTTTGAGATTCTTTTAGAGTTAAATCAAGAATATCCTGTAATTCATTGCATCTTTCACAGTCATAAGATCTTACCTCACTTGTTTCACCTCGTGCCATGAAACAATTTTCATTATCATCCTTGCCTTCTTCGTCTGAAGTGTCCTCATCTGTCCAGCATCCTGAGGATTTGCTCATCTCATCTTCCAGAATCTTCATAAAGCAAAGATTTGCTATCTCTTCGTGCTCTGAACTGTCTTCATCACTCCAGCTTCCAAAGGATTTGTTTTTGTTAAAACCTCTAGAAATCTTTCTTTTTAGTTCTGGGCACTCAGCTTGAATATGTCCAAATCTTCCACACTCATAGCATTTTCCATCATTTTTGTCCTGTTCATTGTATTGTCTGGATCGTCTGGGTGGCATTCTTCCTTTCTTTGTGTTTCTAGATCTTCTCATTAACCCATCCATGTTTCTTGATAGCATAGCGATTTCTTCTTGTAGGGCTTCAGGATCATCATCGATTTCGTTTTCTGCTATTTCATTTGAGGCTTTGATGCAACTATCTTCTTTTTCTCTTCTTGACTAGTATTCTTGAGATGCGTCCTTTCAAAAGCTATGAGTTCTCCTCATAGTTCATCATATGACAATTTCTTTAGATCCTACGATTCAAGTGTGACTACTTTGGTCTGCCAAGTGGTTGGCAGGCTTCTGAGAATTTTTTTGACTTGTTCACCACTAGTATATGGCTTGCCAAATGCCTTAAGATCACCAATTATTTTGCTAAACCTGGCAAATATTTTTTCAATAGATTCTCCTTCTTTCATAGAGAAAAGTTCGTAATCATGAACCAACATATTGATATGTGTTTCCTTTACTTTACTGGTTCCTTCGTATGTAACCTCAAGCTTGTCCCACATTTCTTTGGCTGTATCACAACTAGAGATTTTCTCATATTCTTCACCACTTATAGCATTGTGCAGCAAATTTCTTGCCTTATTGTTAACTTGTACTACTTCCATTTGCTCTTCTGTATATGAATCTATATCTTCAGGATCAGCAAGTGGTGGAGTAGTAGTAGGCAGGGGATAGTTTTTCTTTATGATGACTCTCCAAACTTTAACGTCATAGGCCTTTGCGAAGATCTCCATACGCACTTTCCAGTGAGAGAAATATTGACCATTGAAGTATGGTGGTCTAACTTGTGAAGTTCCTTCCTGGAAAAGAGCTCTAATGATGACTTGATTTGCCATGATCTTTTCTCACAAGCTGTTAAGCAAAAGAGTAGAATGTGAGCCTTGCTCTGATACCAATTGAAAGTACAAGAGGGGGGGGGGGTGAATTGTGCTATTTTTAAACTTAGACTCTTAGTTGACTGATTTACCAATTAGTCGACTTGATGCAATAAAATAACAGTTGTAATGGCAGAATATAATATACAGAAAGTAAGTGCAGAAATCTAAAGACACCAGAATTTTATACTGGTTCGGATTCAATATGAATCCTAGTCCAGTCCCTTTGGGTTGCAAGGGAGTTCTCTTTAGTAATTGCGTTTCTTTGAGTACAGTAGAAATGTTGTGATAGCTCAGTTCCTATAACACTCGTCTTCTTTTGATACAATGCCTCACCAGTATTATACTCTCCTTTTTCTATAACTTGTTACACAGCAGATCTCAATGAGCCACAATGTTTGTTTGTAGTAGAATAAAGAGAGAATTTTGGTTTGATGAAAGTATATTTATCTAAGGCTGCAAACTGAGTATAAATACTTTGGTGAAGACTTTGAGCAGACGTGATTTCAGCAACCCAAGGGATTTGATCCTTGGAAAGAGATTGATTCTTTCCAAGAATAAGATTTCTGGCCGTTGCTCTTCCTTGATGAGAGAAGATTGATTGCCTTCCTTCTTCAGTCATTGATGAAGATTTGCTCTTTAATTATTGGTCCTTCCATAGTTGGCAGCTCTTGATCACTTCCTTTTTTCAGCCGTTGAAGACAATGATTTGCTTCTTGATTATCGGTTTTTCCAAAGTCGGCAGATCAACGAATCTCCTTGATTTGCTCCTGGAATGTGTAGGCCCTGATTGACGCCTGAGTTTCAGGCTTTCACACGATTCTTTTCATCGCAGCTTTCCACAATTTTGGCTGATTGATTTCCTACACAAATATATTATTGACATTATTAAAATCAGATCTAACATAATATTAGTAAATTAAATAATGCTAACAAAAGCCCAAACCAAAATCAAATCAATACTAATACTAACAAAAGACATTCAATTGAATACTACGAACATGAATGTATTGAATATCTATTTTTTGTTTTGCAATAATTTAGATCAAAATGCATAACCTATTTTTATTTTTTCTTTAGCGTTTAGTCATGTAATTAATACTCCCTTATTAATCTACTTATTTTAGCATGATTTAGTTCTTTTAGATTATGTTTATTATTTATTATGGCTTTTTAATTAGCAATATTTATATTACATAATTTTATTGTCTTTATTGTTGAATATTTTAGGATAATGCCATGACACATCTCATATTTTGTATTATTTTCTTGGAAAATACTTTATATATTTGTATCGTACTAGGATTTAAAAAATAATTTGAGCACAAGTTATATGTTTTGTTCTACGAAGATTTTCTGGAAAAACCCCCGAAAAAATCCGAAAACCCGAAGACCCGAGACTGAAAAACCGGAGTTTTATTGGTTTGGTTTGATCTTTAGATGTAATAACCCGACACAATTGGTTTGGTTTGGTAATTATAAAATTCGAACCAACCCGACCTATGTACACACCACGTCCCAAAACCACATCTTGTTTCTCTCACACATAACACTAAAAATTCTGTTAGTGTACAAAAGAAAGAATCCTTCTAGACCTACACCTTTTGGGCGCGCAACTGTTTTTTCTCTGACTCATTTTTAGTGGCTGTCGATATTTTCCAAAGTGTTGTATGTACTATCGATGATCTTTGAAGTACAGAGGTTTTCTCGGATATATTTGTTTCCTTTCATGCTTTATCCTTAAAGTTTCATGGATAATTATATTGTCTGGTCTTTGTTTATTGAGTATTGAGTTTGCATGAGAATATATATTGATTCTTTAGCAACTTTGAGGGATTTGCACACAAGAAATATCTCTAGAACCATAATTTGATTCAAGCACCCTTCTTTTTCTTGAAATAAATCTCTCCAAGGTTGACCATTTATCCAAGGTATATAAAAACTTTTTCTTTCATCCTTCGTATTCTTTATTCAATTTTTATCTAGGGAATTATACAAATTGATTCTTGATTCTTCTCTTCATGATAGTGATTTTTTGGTGTAATTTTGGATTATGGTTTTTGTCAGAATTTTTATTATTATTATTTGTTTTTGCTTGTAGAATATTGGATCAATAGACTTTTAATCATGCAAGAGCAAATGAGAAAACATCAGGAGGAGGTAAAGACATTGAAGAAATTGTATATTGATACTGCTCAAGAAGCATTGAAGATTAAACAAAACAATATCAAATTTTGTGAGTTGGAGATAAAGAGAGCAGAACAGTCTCATCTTAGGAAATTGAAAGAAGAATTGAGTAATGCAAAAGAGAATAAGGCTCAGACAATGGATGTATTATCCAATTTTAAGAAAAGGGTTCATGAACTAGAAGCTGAAGTAGCAAATAGAAGATTATCCGAGTCTAAAATATTCAATTCATTGTTATTGAAGACAAAGGAGTTTGAGCAAACTAAGATTGAACTTGAAAAATCTAAGATTGAGATATCTTCCCTACATGAGAAGATTGAATCGTTAGAGGCTTTGTCCGAGCAGAATAGCAGGCACGTGAGTTGTTCTTGCGATGGGAAGATTGTTGATGCATTGGCGAAGGAAGTGGGATGTCTTAGGTTTGAACTTGGATTGGCGAAGGCGAATTTGGATAAGATTCAAGAAAGAGAGAAGTTTGCTTCTTTAAAGGCTAAGGCTTTGAGTGATGAGATGATCTTGGTTAGAAAAGAACTTAAATTGGCAACTGATGCAGAAGAAAAGAGCCAAAAGGCGTTGGATGATTTAGCGTTAGCATTGAAGGAAGTTGCAAACGAAGCTACTGTGGCCAAGGAGAAACTTAGTGCTTCTCAATTGGAATTAGAACAAGTAAAGGATGAGGCGCGACAATTGAAACAAATGGTCAGAAAGTCTGAAGAAGAAAAAGCTCTTGCTCAGAAGGAGACTGCTAGAGTCGCGGAGTCTCTTAAAGATGCTGAGAATATGACTAGAAGAGCAAGGAAAGAAATTTACAAATCGAGGGACATAGTGAAACAGGTTATAAATGAAGCGAACGCTGCAAAAGATGCTGCTGATTTAGCTAGAGATGAAAATTCTCAACTCAAAGATGCCCTGGCTGAAAAGGAGGAATCACTTTGTTTTCTTACGCGAGAGAATGAACGCCTTAGGATTAACGAAGTTGCAGCTCATGAAAATGTCAAGGAATTAAAACGGTTGCTATCTTCGTCTTCACTGAAAACTGAAGACAAGGATCAAGAAGAGGAGAAGTCACTGGTTCCATGTTATGACCTCAAACTTAGTGAGCTGAAGCTTCAACGAGAACAGGAAGATTTAGAAGCGAAAATTCAAGACGAGGATCCTGAAAAAGCCGAGGCACTTAAGGGGTCAATATTTGATACAACAAAACAGGCATCTCATCATCGGAGAGCGTCTTCATCTGCCTCTTCAGATGATTTTGGAACACCAAGAACAGAAGATTTTGATCATCCAGATTATAATCATCTTGATAATTCAGATAGTGGTAGAAGTCCTAGTAGTAGGAGGAGGAAAAAGGCGTTGTTTCGACGAGTTGGTGACCTCATAAGGAGGAAGAGTTTCCATAAGAGGGAACCATCCAGTTAGTAGGCCCTTGTTCTGTATATACAACCTGAAATTGTACAGTTATTTTAAGTGTTTGAAGTTTTCATGTTGCATACAAAATGCTCCATTTATCAGGAGGGCAGCTCGGTGCAGTAAGCTCTCGCTATGCGCGGGGTCCGGTGAAGGACAGGACCATAAGGGTTATTGTAAGCAACAAGAGGCTGTTTTCACGGCTCGAATCCATGACCTTCTGATCACATGACAGCAACTTTACCAGTTACCCCAAGGCTTCCCTTCAAAATGCTCCATTTTATCAGAAGCAAAGAAATTGCAGCCTGCCAATTTTTTATATCATCAAATTGTTATTTTAATCTTCAATATTAGCTTCATTAGATCGAAGTATGAATGTTGTTCGATGTTATAACACCATGTACATACATGATTATAATTTCATTTTTAGATAGTAATTTGTAAACACTTCTGCATATTCTGGTTACTGAAAGAAATAACTCAGGCATCAAGCTTCACACTCCTAGATTGTTAACTTGTTTGTTGTGTGGGGTTAATACCCGGTTTGACCAATATATCATAAAGCTGAAATGGTTTTTTTTTTTTTTTCATATGGTGGTGTTCGGACCAACTTATGCGCACTTCAACTAATCCATAGGTATATCAAGGCCTAAACTGATAGGAAGAAATCAACTAGCGGATTTTCTCACCTCTAACGAAATTTGAACTATGGTCTTCCCCGTCATTCCCACTTTATTAACCGCTAGGCTATGCCATCTAGTACCTTAAGGTTGTGGGAGACGCGTTTAATAGGCGCAATTTTGCTTGGGTTGAGGTTTTCAATAGCCAATAGGTTGTAGCGACATCTACCGTATATTTATTGGGTTGATGTAAACACCTACGGCAAGTAAGTTTTTACCGATTAAGGCACTTGTATTAGATACGTACTTATAGTCGAGTTATGTAATGACAGTCATTCTATGTCCTCTTAAAGCATCAAACTAACATATAAAATCGATCAAGATCCAACAATTTCAATATTTAATCCCCAATGCTTAAATTGGCTTTTGATCACTCAATTCTTAATAATTTAGACTTTAGTTATGAGTTGGCAAAGTTTGCTTGGTGAGGCAACAATAGGAGATTTTTGACTCATGTACTTTGTACGCCTTAGATTGTATGTCCTCGTAATACACAATGTAATATTAAAAAATCGAAGTCAAAGTAAAGACATAATAATAAAATAAAAAACGGAATTAAGGTTTTATATATTTACGTTCAAAATCATAGGACTACACCTAACTTTAGAGTAGAAAACCTAAATTGTTTATAATTTCGGTGTTTATTAGTTTTTTTTAATTCAAATCTAAATAGGATTAGTTGTAATCAAAATAATATTGAAATAAGTTTTCTAGTTTTAATAAGAGTAGATTTTATACTATTATAAATAGGAGTGCTAGTATCTTGTTTCTCGAGTATTGAGTTTGCATGAGAATAAGACGCCCTTCTTTTTCTTGAAAGAGATCCATCCAAGGTATTAATCCTTCTCTTTGTCCTTCATACTTTTATTTATTCAATTTTATCTAGGGAATTATACAAATTGATTCCTGATTTTTCTCTTTTGGGAAGTGATTTCTTGGTGTGATATGGATAATGGTTTTCATTCAAAAACTTTGGTATCTTTTCATCGTTTGTTTTTAGACGATAAAAAATCATATACGCCTCAATCCCAAGCAAGTTGCCGTCAAGATTATGAATCATGTCCATATCGCTCTATTTAAGCACGTTTCAATCAAATATTAGCAGTAGAAGGTTTTTAAGTTTTCTATTGCCACATATATCTCTGACAAGACTAAAAACACGTAAAAATAGCACGGTCTAGTCAGTTTTCGGACTGGTCATTCAAAAATAGCCAGTGTTTACCAAGTCAATGAAAAATAGCCACTATTTTGCTGCAACAGAGACCGGTCCAGCATAATATACTGGAGTTCGGTGCACCTGTGTATGAACTTCCAGCATATTATGCTGGAACTCCAACACACGGAAAGTTCCAGCATAATATACTGGAGATTCGAGCACTTGTGTATGAACTTCCAGCATATTATACTGGACCGGTATACTTTGCTGGAACTCCAGTATATTATGCTGGAGTTCTAGTGTACTTATGCTGGAACTCCATCATATTATGCTGGAGTTCCAGCATACTTATCCTGGAACTCCATTATAATATGCTGGAGTTCAAGTATACTTATGCTGGAACTCCAGCATAATATACTGGCGTATTTTCCGGGTTTTGAACAGTGTTTTCGCTCAGATTTATCTTTACGTGAAAAGTGGCTAAATTTCGATTACTTTTGAAACTGGGCTATTTTTGAACGACCACTTGTAAATCTAGCTATTTTTAAATTTCATTTGTTCATTAAAATTGTCTTTTATTTGTATATTATCCGACCTAACTTTATTTTTCTTACGATTTATATAAAATTCATTATTAGTGTCTTAAAATAGGTGATTCAGTTACACTCTTTTGCTTTATTCTCTCCTCTCCTCTTCCCCTATTCTCTGTCAATCCATTACTAGTGTCTTAAATTAGAGAATTCGGTTACCCTATTTTCCTTTTTTCTCTCTCTCCTCTTTTCCTATTCTCTGCTGGCTCTCTCCATATACAATCCATTATTAGTACCTTGAATTAGGCGATTCGGTTACACATTTTTCCTTTTTTCTCTCCTCTCCTCTTTTTTCTATTCTCTGCCGCCTACAAATTAAAAACAAAATTTTGTACATCTACAATAAGATATAAACTAAAAATGAATTTATGCTAATAATTATATAGTATATAACTTATCTACAACTTTCATACATCATTTTTACCAAGTTAAATACAACGACAACATCATATAACTTAAATACAAATTTTATACAAATATGTCTTTTGTATATTTTTGTATGTATTGTTTTTCTTCCTCTCTGAAATTTCAATCAAAACTTCCTCTCTTAATACAATTTAGATACATATCAACAACTTTATGTAAAAAGATAATATTTATAACTTAAATATAAATTTTATACGATGATAGATACATTATACAACTATTTTTTTAACTTTCATATAACATTCAAATAAAAAAAAATATAACTACAATCGAATACAACTTAAATACAATTTACATATAATTATAATACAACTTTAATATAATTTTGTATGTATATTGAATATCATACGTTCTTCTTCTTCTTCGTCGATGAGTTTTAATCTGAAATCCAGCTAAAATAAACTCTAATCTTCACCAAACACCCTCAAAATTGAGATATAAACTCCAAAAAATATTCTCAATTGTTTGCAACAACAGCCAATCCAAACAAATAATATTTTTTAAAAATCCAAATTCGAATTCAAAGCTTCGAAGCTTTTTAATGGTCATCAATGGTGGAGAGTCAAACACCTTCAAAATTTATTGATTAATAATTTTTGTTCGAACACCAATTGTGCAACATGAAAGAAAATTATTAAGTTAAAACTCTAATAAAACAATTGATACCTATTGATGAATTTCCTGGAAAAAAAGAGAGGATAAAGCAGATGAGAAAAGAGAGAAAAACATAGAAAATCAAAGAAAGAAAAATAGGGTTGGGGAAAGAACAAAGAATGTGAGATGGAGAGAGAGAGAGCGCGCGAGGGGGGGAGGGGGAATAATTGATATNGTCTAGTCAGTTTTCGGACTGGTCATTCAAAAATAGCCAGTGTTTACCAAGTCAATGAAAAATAGCCACTATTTTGCTGCAACAGAGACCGGTCCAGCATAATATACTGGAGTTCGGTGCACCTGTGTATGAACTTCCAGCATATTATGCTGGAACTCCAACACACGGAAAGTTCCAGCATAATATACTGGAGATTCGAGCACTTGTGTATGAACTTCCAGCATATTATACTGGACCGGTATACTTTGCTGGAACTCCAGTATATTATGCTGGAGTTCTAGTGTACTTATGCTGGAACTCCATCATATTATGCTGGAGTTCCAGCATACTATCCTGGAACTCCAGTATAATATGCTGGAGTTCAAGTATACTTATGCTGGAACTCCAGCATAATATACTGGCGTATTTTCCGGGTTTTGAACAGTGTTTTCACTCAGATTTATCTTTACATGAAAAGTGGCTAAATTTTCATTACTTTTGAAACTAGGCTATTTTTGAACGACTAACATGACTAAAACTTAATCCCGACTAATTGGTATATTGTTTTCGCTTGCAGACTATCCTATTAATAGAGTGTTTATCATGGAAGAGCAAATGAGAAAACTTGAGGAGGAGATTTGGCAGATGAAAGAGGTAGCTAATGAGGCGCGTGTGAAGGCAACTGGGGAACTATTAACAGAGCTAAGGACTTCGAGGGAATTACAGTCTAATACTCAAGAAGAATTGAAGATTAAATGTAAGAAAATTTTTTCTCTGAATTTGGAGATTGAGAGAGCAAAAGAGTTTCAGCTTTGGTTAGCAGAGAAAGAAGATAGTTTAGGAAAATTGAAAGGGGAATTGAATACTGCAAAAGGGAATGAGGCTCAGGCCATGGAATTATTATCCAATTTCAAGAAAAGGGTTCATGAACTAGAAGCTGAAGTAGAGAGTAGAAGATTGTTCGAGTCTAAAATGTTCGATTCATTGGTATTGAAGACAAAGGAGTTCGAGCAAACTAGCAGGCATTGTGATGGTTCTTGCCATGGGAAGGAACTAGGATGGCTCGGGTCTGAACTTGGATCGGCGAAGGCAAATTTGGCTAAGACCGAAGAAAAGGAGAAGTATGCTTCTTCAAAGGCCAAGGCTTTGAGTGATGAGATGCTCTTGCTTAGAAAAGAACTTAAATTGGCAACTGATGCAGAAGAAAAGAGCCAAACCGAAGCTACTGTGGCCAAGGAGAAACTTAGTGCTTCTCAATTAGAACTAGAACAAGTAAAAGATGAGGCAAGACGATTGAAACAGATGGTCAGAAACACTGAGGCTAGGTACCAAAAGCTTTTGGATGAAGCAAAACAGGAAACTCTTGCTCAGCAGGAGACTGCAAGACTCGTCAAGTCTCTTAAAGATGCTAAACATATGACTAGAGCTGCAAGGGAAGAAATTTACAAATTGAGGGACATATTGAAGCAGGTTATAAATGAAGCGAACGTTGTAAAAGCTGCTGCTGATCTAGCTAAAGATGAAAATTTTCAACTCAAAGATTCCCTAGCTGAAAAGGAGGAAAGACTTTGTTTTCTTGCTCGAGAGATTGGACAAGTAGCCAAGGAAATTTTCGTCAGACCTATTGAGCTGAATCGACAAGAATCGGAAGATTTAGAAGCAAAAATTCAAGATGAGGATCCAGAAAAGGCTGAGGCACCAAAACAGGTATTTCATCATCGGAGAGCATCCTCATCTACCTTCTCAGACGATTTTGGAACACCAAGAACAGAATTCTCCGATTATTCAGATACTGATTGAAGTCATAGTAGGAAGAGAATAGTATTATTTCTAAGAGTTGGTGTCCTCAATATTAGGCCTTCGTTTTTTAGATACAACTTGGAATGGTATAGTTATTTTCAGTTTTGAAGTTTTAATACTATGCATATATTCTTCATTTATCACATGACAAGAAATTGCACACTTACAAGTGTGTTATTTACTCAGTTGTTCTTTTATTCTTCAGTATTAGCTTCACTAAATCTAAGCATGAATGTCAATTCTATGTTATAACACCAAGTGCATGATAATAATTTCACTTAAATAGTTATTTCAAATCTTTTTGAGTATTCTGTTCGCTGAAAGAAATAAATCATAGCGCCTGCATCTTTGTTGCTTCCAAATCAATTGCAGCTTTAAAGCTTACCCTTAATGAGATAATTTCTAGCCACAAATTTCTATGGATTATTTTAGACCACTGGTTTCAAAAGTCTTTATTTCTTAAACTTCATGCCTAGTCAAACATATCCATAGTTCGAGCCATCAAGAGAATGCGGAAAGGAAAATCTGTTTGGTTATTGGGCGAAATGGTTTGTAGGATGGGCTTTACCATATCCAACTTACATCACAGACTAAAGCCAAAACACTATGTAAACATGGTGAACAAGACAATGAAATTGGTAAATTTAAATGGAGAACAAATGCTCAATTGATCATTCCAATCAGGAAAAAGAAGCATCCAAATACTGGAGAGTTGCAGAGATAAACAATGATCTTTGAACTCATGACCCAAAGCAAACAAGTTGAAATCCTATATCAGAACTGAACACAAGTGAAATCGTCCTACTTCCCCATGTTCCTCTCCATACAAACAGAACGCCGGAGATGCACAACACTGGACCTTTCTTTTAATGAACGACAACTTACAATTTTTAGGTCTCACAAATCATAGGGGAATTAGAACTGCAAAGAGCTTAAGTAAACCAATGAGCAAAGTTTAACATGGTATTCAGATCCTGAATTAAAGATTTTCACCACTTTTAGTGCTCCTCATTATCCGGTTTTGCTACTTCTTTCATCTCTTCTGTTCCCTCGTCCTGCAAAAAAACCACACATGACTTAGCAAAACGATCATCACAAGGATTAAAGAAACAATCTCATTAACAAAAGAATAGAAAGAACTTGCCTGCATGTCCGAGGTCCACAAAGTCAGATTATCGCGAAGAAGCTGCATTATCAACGTGCTATCCTTGTAGGACTCCTCCCCCAATGTGTCCAGCTCAGCGATCGCCTCATCAAAGGCCTTTTTATATGAACACAACCATAAGTAAGATATCTAAATTCCTACTATTTTTTTCAAATTAAAACAATAAATCATGACTTTTTTGTTTACCTGTTTGGCAAGATTACAAGCACGATCAGGAGAATTCAATATCTCATAGTAAAATACAGAGAAGTTGAGAGCTAGCCCCAATCGAATAGGATGTGTAGGTGCCAGTTCCGCATTTGCAATATCCTAAAAAGAACAAGATGAATATTTCAATTTCATACGTCAATACAATGTAAAACCAAAATTTTCTTTAGCATTTGCGTAATTCTCCATCATTTAATAAATCAGAACAAAGAATTGAACCAATTGCTAATGAAATCAAAAACCAGATATTTTTCTCAACATTTGCATATTTTTCCTGTATCTCTAACTAATCAGGACGAAAATTTGATGCAATTAATAACGAAATTAAAACCGGATATTATTTCCCAGCATTTGCATAAATTTTCATAAATTTTAAATAAAACAGGAAGAGAATTTGTTGCAACTGATAATAAAAAATCAAAAGCAAACCTGAGCGGACTTGTAAGACGAAAGAGTATTCTCAGCAGCTTCCTTTCTCTCAGCTCCGGTCTTAAACTCAGCCAAATACCGGTGATAATCTCCTTTCATTTTCAAATAAAACACCTTAGAATCTGCGGTTGACGCAGCGCCGATGAGATTTGAATCGAGCAGCTTGAGGACACCGTTACAGATCGAGGTCAACTCCGACTCGATCTTAGATCTGTAAGTTTTAATAGAGGTCACATGATCTTCGTTGCCTCGGCTCTCTTCTTTTTGCTCGATTGAGGAAATGATCCGCCACGAGGCACGTCGTGCTCCGATCACGTTTTTGTATGCTACGGAGAGAAGGTTACGTTCCTCGATGGTGAGTTCGTCGCCGCCGTCCGCGGTGGTTACGACCTTCTCCATGAACTCTACCATCTCCTCGTACCGCTCGGCTTGCTCCGCAAGCTTCGCCATGTACACAAACTCATCGCGCGACGACGCCATCGATGTTTAGAGGGGGGGGGGGGTAGGGGGGGGAGAGAGAGAGAGAGAGAACTGAGAATATGAAATGAAAGAGCGGTTTTGGGATTCTTCTCATTTCAAGTTTGATTTTTGTGCGCGCTAATTGAGGCTTTCAGATTTGTGGGCCAAGGCCCATGGAATAGTATGCTTCACACAAACAAAATTAGTAAAAATAGCACGGTCTAGCCAGTTTTCAGACTGGTCATTCAAAAATAGTCAGCGTTTACCAAGTCAATAAAAAATAGCCACTATTTTGCTGCAACAGAGACCGGTCCAGCATAATATATTGGAGTTCGGTGCACCCGTGTATGAACTTCCAACATATTATGCTGGAACTCCAACACACGGAAAGTTCCAGCATAATATACTGGAGCTTCGAGCACTTGTGTATGAACTTCCAGCATATTATACTGGACCGGTATACTTTGCTGGAACTCCAGTATATTATGCTGGAGTTCTAGTGTACTTATGCTGGAACTCCATCATATTATGCTGGGGTTCAAGTATACTTATGCTGGAACTCCAGCATAATATACTGGCGTATTTTCCGGGTTTTGAATAGTATTTTTGCTCAGATTTATATTTACATGAAAAGTGTCTAGATTTCGATTACTTTTGAAACTGAGCTATTTTTGGCTATTTTTGAATTTCTCCCACAAAATTAATCTTCCCATAAATTCGTCAAAATAGCACGGGCTAGCCAGTTTTCAGATTGGTGATTAAAAAATAGTCATCATTTGCAAAGTCATTGAAAAATAGCCACTATTTTGCTGCAACACGAAAAGTTCCAGCATAATATACTGGAGATTGGTACAGCTGTGTATGAACTTCCAGCATATTATGCTGGAACTCCAACACACGAAAAGTTCCAGCATAATATATTGGAGATTGGAGCACATGTGTATGAACTTTCAGCATATTATGTTGGACCAGTATATTATACTAGGACTCCAATATATTATGCTGGAAGTCCATTATATTATACTGGAACTCCAGTATATTATGCTAGAATATTTTTTGAATTTTGAACAGTGTTTTCGCTCAGATTTATCTTTACATGAAAAGTGGCTAAATTTTGATTACTTTTGAAATTATGGCTATTTTTCAATTATCACTTGTAAATTTGGCTATTTTTGAATTTCACCCCATAAATTCAAGAGGAATTTTCAGAAACCACTATAGTTAAGTGGCTATTAACGTGCTATAGCTATAATATCCATATTTACTGGTCGTAGCTACAATTTCGTTACTATTGTATTGTATTCCATGTATTCGCGCGACTGTATTTATAATCTGCCTATAAAATAGGGATTACAGTTGTGTAATTCTGTATTCTATGTATTCGCGTGACCGCATTTATAAATACAATTGAGGTCCCGCCTAAAAATAGGAATTACGGGTATTTAATAACAGAAAGTGCAATATTGAATTGTATTCAATTTCACTGTATTGAATTCTGTTGTATTCAAACAACAAAACATCGAGAAATATGGTGTATAACGCTCTATTCAATTCGGTTGTATACATTCTCAATTCACCGTATTCAATTCGGAATACATAGATACAGGCAAAAATTCAATGTATTTGTATAGAAATACATTGTATTTGAGTGTATTTGTACAAAATATAATGTATTTGTATCATAGTATGTGGCTCGATAGCAAATAAGCGAAGAAAATTATATGTTATTTTCTCTCGCATACAAAGAAATACAATGAAGATGCATACACCCAGAGCTATACATATAATGTACAATCGTCCACCGTAGAAGATAAAGTCGTCGAAGAAGACGACTAAGATCTATGCTACTATATTAAAGTGTATCCAACTCCTTTGCCGCTCGTCACCCCTCTTCGGCTCCGATTCTCGTTCTCATCAAAATGGTGGATCGATTTTTTATTAAGAGAAGCTGCAAAATAGGTGTAATTGAGGGAAGGCTTATGTTTGATGGGTTTGGTGGAAGTTGTTAATGGAGAAGGAAAATAGTGGCATTAAACAAAAGCTGCCATTGAATTTACAAGTAGTTACAGTTAGGAAAAACTAGAGGACATTTAGGGTTTGGAAGAAAAAAGAATGACCAATGCCCATAAATCTTCCATCCCGCCTCTGATTTTTCAAATGATACATAGATCTGAATTTTTTTTGAGTAAATTGGTGTATCAAATCTTCCATCGCGTCATGGATAGATCTGAAGCGAAGAGAATAGATCTGAAGCGAAGAGGGAGTAGGAGAACAGATTTGGCCATGGCTACGGATTGAGCTCTTAGAATTCTGAAGCAAAGTCGCCGGAAATATGAACAGATCTAGCCGTGGCGGTGAGTCGCGAGGAAAACGGTAGCCTTGCTGAAGAGAGATGAAAAAGGGAGAGAGATTTGAGGGAGAAGAGAGATGGTTGAGGGGAAAACTGAGAGATCAATTGTATATATTCGTACTTTGCTATAAAATATAAAAAATAGCTATAAATAATAATATTTTTAAAGTATGTTGGTTTATAAGAAATAGGCGTAATGGCTTCCTGGCCACCTAAACTTGTAGGGCTTTTGAAAGCCGATACACAAACTTTGGACTTTCCCATTTGAACACTCGAACTCAAAATTCCCTTAACTAATAAACACTCCTGACCCTTGAGCCTATGCGCGTGTATTACATATACACAAACGTGTCCATACAGTCAGCAAATGATCCATCCAGCCAGTAAATGACCAATGATATTGTTACACGTCAAGGGTGCGAAAACAAACCCCACCTGATTGGGGTCCCCCCTCTTTAATCAATAGACCGACCAAAATCAGCCATGAACTTCCATAAAATCCACCATTTTCACTTCTAACAAAATTGGGTTTTTTGCTGCTCACCGAAAATCTGTAGATCTGGCCGATTTTACAAACTTTTCGGCGACCACACACGGTCGTTGTTCATAGGCCAGGGCTATGTCACTCGCTGCTGATACTTTTGCTATTCGTTATTGCTGGTTTTCCGTTTGAGGATTGGACTGTTTATTGTAGTTTGCCTTCAATTGAGTTTATGGTTTGACTGGTATTTCGTCAATTTGTGGATTTTTTGGTCATTGTTGGTTTCGCCGATGCTTGACTGTTGCAATCATTTTGTCAAAACTCCAAAACCGACATCCAATCCTCAAGCAGGATTCATCATCTTCTTCGGCTTCCAAAGCACTAACCGACGAGCAAAAATCGATGATTGAAACCTTCCACGACAGGAGGTGATTCGCCGCCTTAGGTTTCTGAAACAACCGGTGACTTTGTTCGGAGAAGATGATGTGGAGAGGGGAATAGGGGTTTAGTGATTTTGGAGCAGGGGCTTATTTTCTTTCTTTTTCTTTGTATTTTTTTTATTTTAGATTTTTTTTTATCAAAATTATTGTAGTGACGCGCTTAGTTTAGGTGATTTGCACATATTTTGTCCATATCACCTATGTCACTGCCACATGTACATGGTTAACGGTCAAATATGTTTGTTAGTTATCAAATATACAAGTTAGAGTGTTCAAATGGGAAGGTCCAAAGTTTGTGTATCGGCTTTCAAAAGCCCTACAAGTTTAAGTGGTCAGGAAGCCATTATGCCTAAGAAATAGGGTGCATTATTTAGCTATAGCATGTAAAATTTCCTAAATTCAATATAAGTAATTCGGATTTCGGAATGTTATTTGTTGTATAAAGAAAAAATGATGCCCGCATAATCTGATGTATCTACTCAATATCCTTATATGAGTCCACAATTCTACATTGTATAGGTCAAAATCTCATCAAAAGGATTCTGCTTAAGGAAGAACGACCAAGAATCAACCAAGCCGAAGTCACGTATAGGAAGCAATATATCAACGAATGATTTAGCTACGGTCGAGTACTCAATTCGGCCCGAACGGCTAGTTCAACACTTAGACATTTTAGAGGAATATTATACGGGATATTCCAAGAATTTAGGCACTCCGGATAAGGACCGCTGGATAAGGAAAGTGTTTTGTATAAATATCATGGGAGAGAGTAACAAAAGGGGGGATGATAGGAACACACACACAAACTCTGGCTAGGATTTTCCCAAATCTTCTTATTTAATTGATTTAACAAAAAAGGCTTAAAACTTTTTGGTCAAACAATTTGGCGCCGTCTGTGGGGATTTCCTAGCCAGAATTTTAGTTTCCTCTAGATCTAAACTCGGTTCTAGTTCTACTTCCCGTTCTTTGTAACCTCATCCTTTTGCCCATGTGCTTGTGGTGTGGCCGAGGTTTCCATATCTTCACGCACTCGGGACTGGATTGGATTGAGACTTGAACTCGAAGACCCCAACGGGCGAAGTAAGCCATCAGCCCACAAGGTGCCCTGATACGACTAACTCCAAAGCTAAGAGCAAGGCTAATATCGGATCTGAAGCTAGCACAAAAAAGCCAGACCCACAAAATGTCGTCCGAGTCAGGCGAATATTAGCTCAACCAATAATAGCAGCTATGAAACATAGCCGAAGAAGGGAACACGGTCGTTCCCTTCCACTCATCAACCAGTCAGTCGAGGTTACAAACAATTTCGTTTAGCTTTAACTTGCTATTTCTTTTCAGTGGGACAGGAACAGAGGCATGCTCACCGACGCGCAAACAAGGAACAAACGCCATCAAAATAGCACACCAAGAAAACGCTCCACGCTATATTATTCCCCAGGCAACGGTCGTGCGACCCCCCCAATAAGTTGGTACTCAGCGCCATAACGGCAAAAGTCTGTGTAGACTGGGACTGGGTCACCAGCCCGGAAAACATACGAATCTCTCCAACATGCAGACAGAACACAAATACGTAAAACCCACCCACGCGCTCGCCAAACCCACTATGTGACGACACAACTAGCCAAAATTCAATCTCGTACATGCACTGAGACGCCCCGAAGCTTGAGAGAGACATTCATCGCCCCCAGCCTATCAACTATCTCTCCAGGCCAAGCGATGAAGGGACTAGATAGACTGGGACTCCTCGAATATATGCACAGACCATACAACAACATGTATTCTCCAATAAACGAGTAAGCGAAGCAACATACGAAATTCTTACACAACCCCACCAAATTTACACATCACGCCAACGCAAAGGAAACGTACATTCGATCACTCGAATTAATTTACACCTCGTTCGAATCAATCTAAATTCGACCTCATTCGAATTTACAGCAAGACAATTCGACCTTGCTCGAATTGATAAATCTACATTCGACCTCGCTCGAATCAATCTAAATTCGACCTCGTTCGAATTTACAGTAAGACAATTTGACCTTGTTCGAATTTACAGCAAGACAATTCGACCTTGCTTGAATTGATAAATCTACATTCGACCTCGTTCGAATCAATCTAAATTCGACATAGTTCGAATTTACAGCAAGACAATTCGAACTTGCTAGAATTGATAAATCTACATTCAACCTCGTTCGAATCAATCTAAATTCGACCTCATTCGAATTTACAGCAAGACAATTCGACCTTGCTCGAATTGATAAATCTACATTCGACCTCGTTCGAATCAATCTAAATTCGACCTCATTTGAATTTATAGCAAGACAATTCGATCTCGCTCGAATTGATGAATCTACATTCGACCTTGTTCGAATTAACCTACATTCGACCTCACTCGAATTAATCCACATCCGACCTCGTTCGGATCAGCAAATCTAAATTCGACCCGCTCGAACTCACAACAAGTTTACATTCGACCTCGCTTGAATTGACAAGTCTAAATTCGACCTTGCTCGAATTAACTACCAAAAGTCAGAGAATTAATATAAGAAGATCTTAGAAATTCGAAAAGAAAAGAGAAGGAAAGGCCAAAGACGTACAACCAAGGACAAATCAACTGTTCCATTATATATATATATATAT
>NC_031993.1:7721401-7723092 GCF_001879085.1 Nicotiana attenuata | reverse complement strand
TATATATATATATATATATATATATATATAGCATCTTACAAAGGGCCAAAAGGGGGCTCCCACCCAACTAAGTAAAAAAAACGAAATACAAAAGGGAAAATTAAGTACAAAAGCGTCACTCAGCGTCACCTCTTTCTACGTTGTCATCCCTCTCCCCGCTTGGTTCAGCGGCTTCACCTCCATCGTCGACTCTAGTGGCACTCAACTTAAGCTCCGCCCACAGGGCCACCACCTTCGTCTGAAGATCAACGCACTCAGCGGCAACCCCCTTGCCCACCTCGAGCTCTTCTTCTTTAGCCCTAAGCAGCCCCTCGAGTTCGTTGCATCTGCGAATAGACCGCATCAGGTCCTCATCCTTCCGCTCCAACTCTTCCCTAAGGGACTGAAGATTGCCGCCCGCCCGAAGCCGCGCATGCATCTCGTGGCACTTGTCACGATATCTATGGTATTTTGGAACCATTTTCTAAAAAGCCTCGCGGCGGATACTCTTAGTTTCCAAAATGAAAGTCTGAAGAAAGAAAAGAGAACAGAGAGAGAAAGTCAGCAAGAGTAGAAGACGTAAAACGAAGAAAGCAATAAACTCACCCTCAAAGCCATTCTGGCTACACCCCGTGATAGGCCAACATCGCTGATCTCCTGGAGGGACCTGCTCTTAGTAGCAGAACAAAGGAGGGAGAATTGGGGTGCCAGGCTCACCGTATCCTCCAACAAATCGTAATCCGGAGCAATCTCGATCACACGTGAGGAACTATCCGTTCTCGCCTCCACCCGAGTGAACCCCGTTTCAAACATGCTTATGTCTTCGGGATCAATATCTGAATCGGATTCATAGTCATCCACAACTACGCCCTTTGCCCTCTCGCTGGACGAAGAACAAGCACCGGCCTGTTGTGAAGTCGATGGACCACTCGAAATGATCGCAGCGGCCTCCGAGTTCTATCCCCTACCACGGTAGACTCCCGCACGCCAGAATTGGGCACCACATCTACGCCCGAGGGGGACACGATCTCCTCATCTAAATTGGCATCACCAGCAGGCTTAGACACCGCCAACACGGGATTGCCCCTCGAAGGCCCCTCGGTCCTAGGTGCCCCATCGACCCTTATCCGTCGCCTCTTTAATGGAGCCTCTTCACCGTCGTCCTAAGACGATTCGTCCAGAAATGAACCACGGGAAGCCGAGCCTCCGCCTGACGAGCAACCTCACGACGACCGAGCCCAGGAGGGGACGTAATCTGTAAAGTAGCAGCGACCTGAACGCTCTCACGTACAGCCGCAATCGATGTAGATCCGATCGAGAGACTCGACTGACCGAAAGAGGGTATGTGAGCCCTCGCCCTCCTCGTGACCCGTCTACCTACCAACGAGAGAAGCTTAAACAAAGGAGGAAAATACAGAACAAAGGGCAAAACGACTAAGGACAAGATGAGATAACTCACCGGTAGAAGGTCCATGCCCGAATCTCTCGTGAAACGGAGACCATTCACGAATCCCCATCGTATGGGGCAAAACCCAGCTCATGCACTCGCGAATGTCACCGACTAACAGAGGAGGCGCCTTCTCGGCTGCAAAGTAGAGAAAGGGAAAAAGAAGAACAATCAGATCACCATAAGGGGGCAACGATAAGCTGTTCTAATATATATATATATATATATATATATATATATATATATATATATATATATATAAAAA